>NW_027531005.1:9826357-10009475 GCF_008692635.1 Crocuta crocuta | reverse complement strand
GTGTATAAACTTCAGGAGAAAATAAAGACACATTATATAAAATAAATATACTTTATGTATATTTAAATATTATATACACTAGAGATATTTAAATATTCCATTTATTAGAAATGGTGTCTCTTTAGAATATATCTAATAAAACAAAGCATTTTCTGTGGAAATATAAAAAGACAAATTCCCACTTAAAAGAGAAATAAGAAGACAGAAGAGATATATAAATGTATGAGATATCTGTCTTTACTAATCATTTGGAAAGCCTTTTCAACAAAAACACATAGTGTAGACTATGTTCAGGTGATCTGTACTATTTACTATCAGCCAAGATATAAATCACTTTCAAATAAAATTATTCCTAGAAATAATCCATATTTGGCTAACTTTTGCTTTACTAGCTGTAAAAATTCCTGAACTACTTGCCAAATTGGTGAAATGTCCTTTCCATTGCAGGAAAATCCATATAATGGTATATTTGGGCCAGGAGGACTTATCTTCTCAGCCCTCTTGAAAGGGACCCATTCAATAGGACTTATCACCCAGTTTCCACCAGTGAACTCTTCATTTGGTGGGCAGTCCTTGAATGCTATTACTTTTCATTGATCTAGCACCAGAGAAATTTTTGTCTCACTGAAAGATACATAGAAACAAAAACAAACAATCCTACCCCTAAATAAAGGGGGAAAAAACCACCTACATTTTAGTTTAATAATGTTCTCTAAGTGTAAAGCATTAGAAGGTGAACATAGTAATAGAACCTGAAGTTTTCTTCATTTACCTGAATTATGCCTTGATTGTTGAGTTTGGGTGAGTCTCAAGTTCGGAAGTCAAATTTGCAGTCATCGCTAAACATATGATGAGAAGTCATGACCGTGTTTTCAGATCTTGCTACCTGCCTTGGACTTCTCCTCGCCCTTATTCTTCTTCTAGTACAGGTTATAGGAATGGTTGAATATATGGGTTTGGGATTATGATGACCTGGGTCCCATCCCAGCTCTATCACTTACCAGCATGTGAGTTGGACAAGTTGCTTAATGTTCTTCTATTCTGGATTCTTGATCTTTAAAGTAGGGATAATAATTCTGCCTCATGATTTTGTGAAGATTAATAGACTAATTATAGTGACAAGCTTAGGGAAAGGTCTTGTGGAGGCTATGGTGTAGGACTGAATGATGACAGCCACTATTGTCATTATTACTTTAACAGTGTTTGGTGTACACAAAGGAAATAAATAGCAAATCATGCTCTTTGCACTGATTCTGTTTTCCACTAGCTTATGTGTTATTGAGCAGGAATTTTCTTTTCTGTGTGCTCTGTGGTTGCTACTGTTCATTTTTATACATTTCAGCATTTTGGGGGGGAAGAATAATATACCAATCTTGAAGGTTCAATACATGGAAGTGGCATATTCTGGCCATAGTCTGAAGAAACTATTCTAATTTACAAGAACCAGGTGTCTGAAATCTGAGAGGTATACCACTACGACAGGACTTTCTTTATAGGCATACCTCAGAGATATTGCAGATTTGGTTCCAGACTACCACGATAAAGTGAATATTCCAATAAAATGAGTCAAATGATTATTTTGGTTTTGCAGTCCACATAAGAGTTACAATATATTGTAGCCTACTAAATAGGCAATAGCATGCTGAAAAAACTATGTACATGCCTTAATTAAAAAATCCTTTTATGGCTAAAATTGCTAACCATCATCTGAGCTCTCAGCAAGTCATAATCACTGATCACAGATCAACATAAAAATATAGTAATAGTGAAAAAGTTTGAAATATTGTGAGAATTATCAACATGTAATAGGGAGACATGAAGTGAGCAAATGGCCTTGGGGGAAAAAAATGGTGCTTGCTTGACATAGGATTATCACTAACCTTCCATTTGTGAAAAACGGAATATCTCTGCAAGGCACAGGAAGACAAATCAGGAAAATAAGGTATGCTTGTATTTAGTGTAGTAGTCTTTGTCTAGTAAAAGTATTTCTAGTAATCTCTGTCTAGTAAAAGTATTTCAAAGAAACAAAAGGATAATTTGCCTCTTCTGAGGAAATAATTTATACAGTATGATTTCTTTGGTTCTAAGAAAACACAAATGCCACTTGTAGCAAGATTAAGTGAAGAACCTAGGTTTGGCTATAAACTTGTTGATAACCTCAGTGTTTCCCAAACTTGGTAGTTTATCAAGATACTCTGGAAAAACTTGTTTAAATAGGCCTTCTGTAAAATCTTTCTTTGGGAGCTGATGAGATGCAGGAGGAGGTGGGAATTTGGTTGGTTACAGCGTGGCCTAGTGCATATCTTGCACCCCAGACTGGAGAGTATGGGAATACCAGACAGAGACTACAGCTAAGAACATTTCAGTTTCTGAGACCCATGGCATATCCTTCCTGTTGCTCTGATGTTCTGAGTTTTGTCCTGATTTCTTTGAATTTCCTTAGAAAGAAAATTTGGCAAAGCTGTAGACAGTTGCTCAGTGGCCCAGTGTGGTCATTAATTTTGCAGCTGCCACTAACCCATCTCTCCAAGGGTGAGAATCCTTAGGCTGTGAAACTATTTTGCCCCAGAGGCTGCATGAGAGACCAAGAGACACAGGACCAAGAGTAGGCAAATGTCTTCTATGTTTGGCCATTGGATTCAGGTGAGTATACCTGATGTGAGCATCTACTTTAAAGATATCTGCTTCACTCTGAGAAGATGGATGGGTTAGGGAGGACTTAAAGGATTATTTTTTTTATTATCTTTTTAATGTTTTATTTATTTCTGGGAGAGAGAGAGAGACAGAGACAGAGACCGTGTGAGCAGAGAGAGAGGGAGATACAGAATCTGAAGCAGGCTCCAGGCTCTGAGCTAGCTGTCAGCACAGAGCCCGATGTGGGGCTTGAACCCACAAACCATGAGATCATGACCTGAGCCGAAGTCGGATGTTTCACCGACTGAGCCACCCAGGTGCCCCAAAGGATTATTCTAACATAGAAGGCCCATTTATACAACCTCCCAAACTGTTAACCCTCTTTGCTGTTTTGAAGTCCTGATATGGCTTCCAAAGAAAATGTTTTCATAATCCTAAGAATATTTGAAGTCAGAAGGTAGTAGAATAACCTTTGTTTTGTGGTACTTGGAAAGAAGCTGTACTTCATTTAGTGTTCCTTGTTTCAGTAAATGCAGGATGATCATATGTTCCACTGTGCCTGGTGTTTATAGTATGCAAAATGGTGGTAATACTTTGCAGTAGCTCTCATGAAAAGATGGAGTCTGGTTTTCCATTCCTTAAATCTAGGGTTGGCTTTGTGATGTTCTTTGATACATTGAATGCAGTAGAAATGATGAGTTACAGGTCCTATGATTTATGAGCCTAGGCATCAAGAGGTCTTGTAGCTTCAATTTTTGTCACTTGTAGACCCCTGTTGCCACAATGTGAGTGTGCCAGCCTGATGGATAATGAGAGATCAGTGGCATATTTTCTCCAACATCCCTAGCTGACAGCATAGAAGTCTATAGGGATTCAAAGCCCACCTTCGATTACTCAGCCACCAACTGGCCTTTCTCCATTCTGCCTGTGAGACCAGAGGAAATCCTCTAAGAAGCCTCAGACCAAAAATGCTTCTGACTCCTAGAATTGTGTGAGTTGAATAAATGTTATTGTTGAAATCCAGTGAGTAGTACGTTATGTAGTAAAAGCCAGGGGCGCCTGGGTGGCTCAGTCGGTTAAGCGACCGACTTCGGCTCAGGTCATGATCTCCTGGTTAGTGGGCTTGAGCCCCGTGGCGGGCTCTGTGCTGACAGTTAGCTCGGAGCCTGGAGCCTGCTTTGGATTGTGTGTCTCTCTCTCTGACCCTCCTCTGCTCACTCTGCCTCTCTCCCTTGCTCAGAAATAAAAAATAAAAAATAAAAAAAATAAAAAACAAAAACAACTAATACACCTGAGACAGTCCTTGTTTAGATCTGTTGTCATAGAGTAATTATTAGTAATGCCTCCTTTTATTCTCAAAACTTTCTTTGTTTGAGTTAAAGTTATACAGTCTACATAAGCAAGTCATGCCACCATTTACTCATTGGCCAAGCAAATTTTACATTAAAAATGTAAATTAGAATTACTCTCTGGTTTAAACTGCCTAAGTGAATTCTTCCATTATTTAGAATAAACTTCAAACTCCTTTTACCATCTATAAAGTCTTATATAATTTGTCTGCATTCTCAACCTATGCAGACTTTACTCATGCAGTTCTTCCTCTTGTTCAACACTTCGGGGCATGGGCTTCCTTTTTGTTTCACAAACACGTATAGTTCTTTCTTAGAACCTCAGGGACTATGTCTTTCTGCTTGTAAGTTCTTCCTTCTGCTCTCTATGAGCTGCTGCTTCTAATCATTTAGTGCTGGGCACAATGCCACAATCTGAGAAGGAAGTCTTCCTTCATCCCTCTGCAAAAAGAGGCCACACTTGGGTCTTAATTATAGGATCCTCTTCATTTCCATCATATAATTTATCAACAAATAGTGTTATTTAAAAAAATAAGTTAGTCCACTTGATAGCATCAGTCTCTCCCAGTAGCAAATAAATTCCTTGAGAATTGCACCCCAAGGTCTTTGAAGAACACCTGGCAGAGAGGAGCTAAGTAACTATTTGGTGAATAAATGCTGTATGCTCAGTTCTGAATTTGGAATTAAGAATCCTGGATTTGCCTATTTCCTGTCCTGTTTCTAGAGTGTTTTGTTTCATTACTCTGGTGGCACTTGTTTCACCATCTTGAACATTTAAAAATGGGAATTAAATGTGACACTATCAGAGTGCATAGTTGACTGGAATGTGTCATTAAATGTGAGCTATTATTGTTAGCCTTTATCTCTGCAAATGATGTGAGGTTTTTTATACCAGACACTATTTATTTAAAATGTATTTTTTGATAGGGATTAAGAGCTTTCCTTGAGGTTCAGGGTCCTTGCTTGCCTGTATTTATCTCAAAAATGAAAAAAGCATTGCCAATCCCACCCCATCCCATTCTGTGTCTTGTGAATTCTAATTTCTTTGAGTCTGATTGAGCTGAAGGCAAAATGGCAGTAGTGGCTCATCTTCCTAGAAGTCTTCTGTTATGTATTTCTTGTCTGTCAGATTATAGTTGTTTTTTGTTTTTTTGTTTTTGTTTTTGTTTTTAGAAAAAAACACTCATTTTGGAAAAAAATAGACTAGTTTTTGTTGGCTGGTTTCTTTGTTTTATAGATACTTTTCCCTTTCAACTGTAACAGTATCTTGGACTGGTATCTCATCTTGCCACCTGACTATAGCTTGAAAATGATGAGACTTGCCCCTGATTTGATGTTGACTGATTACACAACTATTGTAATTTCAAAACTGTTGGATTATGGGGATCCAAAAGCTAGTGCTATTTTCAAAGAAATACTTCTGAGAGTCAGTACTTGGAGATAGAGCACAATGTAGTTATTCTATTAATAAATAAAGTGACTAATGAGCCATCACACAGCACAGGGAGATACACTTCACAAGGGCCTTTTAAAATGAATATATAAAACGATTCAAAGAAAAGGAAACAAATTATGTTTTGTAATATGTTTTTCCCAAAGGCATATGCATAACATTTATAAAACACATATTTCTTGTGTTTATAAATTATCCTAAATACCCGCTGTTAAACCGGCTGACCATGAGCAAGACTGTGATATTGATAGTTTGGGCCTTGGCTTTCCTTCTACAGGTGACATCCCTTGGCAAGTGGAGCATTAAATGACACACATTCAGGTTACGTCATGTTTTCCCTTTTTGTTTTTAATTGAAAATGTAACATATGCACATAGCAAATCTTTCAGAAAGTATAATGTGTTTATAGTAAAATAATCAATCTTCTTCCTACTCTAGATTCTTGGTTCCCCCCTGGAAGTAACATCTGCTGAACTTCCTTTATATGTCCTTTCTATGCACATGCATACATGTTTTATACATATATTGATGATGTTTATCTTCAGCATTAAGAGGAATCTCTTGTCCCCCCAGATGGTTCTCTCCTATGGACAACTGTCTTGACCTTGTTTATCTCAGATGCCTCATCTATAATATAACTAATTCAACTCCATAGAGTTAATTTAGGATTAACTGGTTATTATTCATAAAGCCCCTGGAAGAGAATCTGGCCCAAGGGAGCCACTCTTTGTTAGCTGTTATCGTAGTCACATTTTTGCCCATGATCTTGCATCATTTATCGACATAATTATATTTTTATAGGGGCATTTAAATTTTGAATCCAAATGATTTCATCTCAAAACAAAAGTTCTATGGTACAGACTACAAGAAGATTCACACATAGAAAAATTCTTATCAAATTCAAGAGGATTAAAAATCCTTTAAGCATGAACTTAGAACATATAGTTTATTTACTAAAGAGCAAAATTTAACTTTCTTTAGATGCCTTTGCTCTAATGCTAAATGCCACAGGAACGATGTCATATAGATAGGGACTTTCTTTGTCTTTACACTTTGTATCTGACACAAACCCAGGTGAATATGTGGCAAATAAAATAATCACAGTCCATATCATTGTGAGGTTTACAGGATGGCAGGGACAAAGTTTATCAATGAAATAATTACATATATAATATTATAACAAAAGGTGAAATACAAGATGTGTTTGTATGTATATATATATATATATAACCTAGTCCAGTGTAGGGTGTGATGGAGGCCCTTTCAGTAGAATTTTGAGGGGAAAAAATTTTGATCCAAAGAATTTTATTTCAAGCCAATTTGTCATTCAATTCTGAAGGCAACTGAGAATTATTTTCTATTACTGAAAGGATTATAAGATATACCTCTCCTATACTTTCCTAAAACATGTTGTTGGATGATCTATTCCAACAGAAACTCTTCTCATTCTCTCCTTTTCTTGACAAAGCCCTTCTTCTTGTCTGTATAGAAATCTGCAAACTCCATGTGGAATGTGTACACAAATTTTTATTTATTTCATCTGATTTCTTACAAACTAGGGCTTATGTTAGTTTATGCAACTGTGCTTTTAGTTTTAGTGTGTATTATTAATGCTTATTTTAATTTTGTTAGGCTTATAGTATTTCTATGAAAATAAAGACAATGATTTCAGTAATTGTTCTCTCTCATATTATTACATATTTTGATATTATAAATGTAAACTCTTCCAGTTAGACAACATGCTGCAACAAATAAGTGCGTGGATCTATTTAATTGTTCACCTGTGCAAGTGCATCTGAAAAATGTCATATGTTGAAGTGCTGTGTCAGAGGGTTCAGTAATTTCAATAGTTATTGCCAATTTTCTGATCATAGTAATTGTAGCAATATATTGCAATCAGCAATGTACGCAGACGCCTGTACTCCCATCATCTTGTATGGAATGTTTTCTCAACCTTCTAGTTTTTGCAAATATGATAAGATAAAATAGAAACTCAAAGTAATTTAATTATATTCTCATAGATGAATTTGAGCATCTGTTTATGTATTTAAAAGTTATTCACATCTCCTTTACATTACCTTTGTCTAATTTTCATTTTTAAAATTCATTTTTTAGCAACTAATATATTCTAGCAAAAGTAGTCCTTTGTCTGTGATAGAGCTACAGATATTTTTCCTGGGTTGCCTTTTGGGTTTATTTATGGTATCTCTTGACATGTAGAATTTTTTTTAATGTAGTGAAAGTTATCAATCTTTTCTTTGAGGACTCAGGATTTTGAGTGATTGTTAGGACATCCTTTCCTATTCCAGGTTTATATGTGAAGTTTATATGTGAAACTCCATAGCTTTTGCCACTTTTATAGTTTTTTTTACACTTAACATTTTTGCTTATAATTATTTCTTGTGAAATATGTCAGAAAAGAGTCTACCCTAATTTTACTTTAGACCTCTGGGGGAACAGAAATTGGAGTCCAAGTCCTATGAAGTCAGTTGGACTCTGGTAGATGCCTAGCTTTGAAGTCTCAGAGGACAACCGAAGAGTGAGGGTAAAGTGTACGTAAAGAGGCCTCTTCATAGAGACTGAAATTAGCCCTGAAGCATTTCCAGTTCTGGGAGTGGATGAGGATAATCCCATGTTTATAGTGTCCCTGGCAGAAACGAAAGATAAATCACTTCTGAAAGAAGCTGATGTCATCTTAGGCCTCAAGTAAAATCAGTTATGCAATCAACTTTGCAAATGCAATGTCTGGAACAAAATAAAAAATATCCAAGATCTCAAGGCACATGAGGAGAAAAGACTGATTGAAAGAAACCTGAAAAACAAGCAACAGAAAACACTCATCAAAGACCCTGAAATAAGAAGTTTATTGGCCTAAAAGATAAAATATGAATTAAATAAATAAATTTAATTAAATAAATTAAAAATTTGGCAGAGATGAGGTACCTGGGTGGTTCAGGAGGTTAAGCATCTCACTTCAGCTCAGGTTATGATCTTGCTGCGGAAATCTGGCCTGGATTACTGGCGGAAGAACCAAGCAGCATTCAGAGATCTTGGCAGGGAGGAGGTTTATTTTACACCAGTGGGCTCAGAGGAGATCATTCTCCAGAGGTCTGAGCCCCAGAGCATCAGTAGAGGGAGTAATTTATAGCCTGTTACTTCCGCATTCCTCATTAATGTGTGAGACAGGCGGTGTGGGAAGAAGAACCTGGAAGAGGGAGCCTTTGATCAGGGACAGGTATTTCCTTATCAGTCCTGCTGGCCATCTTATAACAGATTTTTCCCTATCAATCTCACAGTTCCTGAGTTCAAGCCCTGTGTCCAGCTCTGCGCTGACAGCTCAGAGCCTGGAGCCTGCTTCGGATTCTGTGTTTCCCTCTCTGCTCCTCCCCCTCTTGTGCTCGCTTGCTCTTGCGTGCGTGCTCTCGCTCTCTCTCTCAAAAACATTAAAAACATTTTTTAAAAAAATTTGGCAGAGAACTGGAATTATAAAATATTGAAATTTTAGGACTAACAAATATAACCAAATTTAGAAATAAATGATAAAGATTTGACACTAAATGAGATCCAGATGAGGACCACATTTATGAACTAATAGGTCAGAAGAAAATATCCGTATAAGCATGGACAAGTCAAGACTGAAATTAAGAGAATGTAAGGTACATGAGTGGGGCATTCTAATGTAAATATGCTTGTTGAGAGAAAGAGGAGAGGGAATGTGACATTAAGAAAAATATAAGAAATGATGCTGTATTTTGTCAAATGCTTTTTCTGCATCTACTGAAAGGATCATATGGTTCTTGTCCTTTTGTTTATTAATGTGGTATATAGCATGTTGATTGATTTGCAATACTGAACCAGCCCTGCAATCCAGGAATGAATCCTACTTGATCATGGTGAATAACTCTTTTAATATACTGTTCAATTTGATTTGCTAGTATCTTGTTGAGAATTTTTGCATCCAAGTTCATTAGGAATATTGGCCTGTAATTCTCCTTTTTAGTGGGCTGATTTTGGAATCAAGGTAATGCTGTCCTCATAGAATGAGTTTGGAAGATTTCCTTCCATTTCTATTATTTGGAATAGTTTGAAAGAATAGGTTAACCTTGCTTTAAATGTCTGGTAGGATTCCTCTGGGGAGCCATCAGGAAGGAAAAATAAGATAAAAACAGAGAGGGAGGCAACTATGAGAGACTTAATACAGAGAACAAATGGAGCATTGCTGGATGGTAGATGGGTGGGGGCATGGGTTAAATGGGTGACAAGCATTAAGGAGGGCACTTTTCAGGATGAGCACTGGGTGTCATATGTAAGAGACAAATCACTTCCTGAAGCCAAGACTACACTGTATGTTAACTAACTTGAATTTAAATGCAGTGATGATCACAGGCAGGTGACTCTTTGCTAGAAAAATATGTGATCTCAAAGATAATGAAGAGTAACTTCAAAATGCCAACTGAAAATCTCTTATTGAGAGAAAAATTTCTTTGAGAATGAAAGTTAAATAAATACATTTTTGAGCACACAGTAACTGCACGTTTGCCATGAGTAACGTGGCCCCAAAGAGAATGCTAAAAGGGTTTTATTCAGGCAAAGGAAAATTTTTTTTCTGATGGAGACTCAAAGATGCATGAGGAAATAAGGAACAATGGAAACAAACTATATGGCCGAACCACTTTAATCTCCATTATTATTTTAGCCTAAGTTTTATAAGAGATCATACCAGTCTAACTTTTCTTTTCCATGAATTCTTCAGCAGTTTCCTAAGAAGATCCTCAAGAAAGTTCATGGGAACAATAATTGACTAAGGTATTGATCAGTGTTGATCATTCTGGGTCACTTTTATCTAGCTTTTCCAGTATATGTACTCAGTGAAAATTTTCTGAAATTGAATATTTATCAATATTTTTCTTTCCATGTTTTCCTTTGGAGACTTCAGTTGTGCACCACCTATCGGCTCCTTTTGTCTATCTTCTATATTTATTACATCTAATTCCCCTCAACTTTCTTCACTCCATTTCTTGTTGGATACTTAAATTTGTATTCTTCATTGTCCCTATATTTTCACCAGTTTCTCTTCTCCTTTGTCTTCAAAATTTATTATCTCTGTGATTGTTTTTATTCCTTCTACTTCTTTCCCAAATTCTAACAGCTCATATATTGTTTTCTCTGTTATCTCACCTTCCTTGCCCTGAGTTCTTATATTTCCCCTTGACAACTTCCTTCACAAAACAGATGGCTTCATTAAGTTTTTTCTAAATTGTGACAAAAGAAGTGGTACAATTTTCATCTTCTGTGTGGTGAATGAGATGAGGTTTTTGGAAGGATGAGGGATTTGGAGCCTATGGCCGAGAAAGAATTCTTTAGACGTCTTTGGTGCAAAAAAGGTAATTGCATTAAAGCATGGGGACAGGACCCCTGGGCAGGAAGAGCTGCCATGGGACCAGGAGGAGAGACTGATTATATACTTGGGAGCTAAGGGGAGGTAAAGTCCAGAGGAAGTTTCCTAAGAGAATTTTCATATGCTAAAGAAGACTCAAAGGATACTGAAGGCCTAGCTATTGTCAAGCTAAGGTTGTTTTCCCCTGTAGCAAAGCATTAACATTAAGACAGCAGGAAGTTCCTGGAGAAACATTTTACTCTACCTACCTCAAGTATTTGTCAATGAGCTACTGGTTATAAGGAAATGCATTCTATATGTCATTTCCTTCTGCCTTTGTTTCCCACATCAAATGTTGTCTATTGGTGGGTTTTGCTGCTATGGCTCATATTTTTTATAGTATCCTCTAAATACTTGATTCAGATAGACCATCCCTCCCTGATTTCTGGTGGTTTTGTTGGCTAATTCTTATTTTTACCTACCATCCAAAATTCAAATATTTGTCCTGAGTTAGAAATTCGCAATGTGAATTTTCATACAGGCGTTATTTGAGTTTTATCATCTCTTCCCTCATATTTATGGGGTTTGCATTGTGTATCAGGCTTTGCACTAAGCTCTGGGGATATAACCATGAACAGTAAAGGCAGGTCTTCTGTTTTCAAAGGGCTTATAAGATTAGCCAAGGGAAAAAATTAAATAAGCCAGTTCAATACAGTGCATGCTAAGTATTATAAGAGATGAAATACATTTTGATATTAAACATTTAGATTCTTCTAATGTGTCTTGCACATGTCCTGTATTTTGGGGGGATTCAAGGATTCTCCCATTAGTATTAAACATTCGAAGGAGGAAATGATTCCTAGAGGAAGAAGGGTCTAAACTTAGATTCAGATCAAACTAAGAGTGGTCTAGTGGAAGTAACTGTTTCATAACAATATATAGAGATCAGAGAAAGAGCAAAAGAATATAACATGACAGATGAATGAGGTTCATTGATTTCTTTCATTTTGTGAATCTATTTAATGAAATTTTGGGGTGTCGGTGGGGTTTGTGGGGTCTGGAGCTGACGGTCAAGAAAAAATTCTTGAAGATATCTTTGGTGCAGAAAGATGATTTTATTAAAACAAGAGGACCGGGCCCGTGGACAGAAAGAGCTGCACTCCAAGTGTGTGTGTGGGGGGGTGATATTTTCTGGAGCTGGGGGAGATAAAGTCAAGAAGGAGTTTCCAAAGAGACTTTCACACGCTAAAGGCTAACTGGAGGCCTAGCTGTTGTCAAACTAAAGTTTTTCCCTCTAGCAAATGATTAACGTTAAGATAGCAGGAAGTTCCTAGACTATAGGCCATTTATGGGATTGTCTTTTCCTGGTAAACTGGGAAGACTCATCAGTTTAACCATTTGGTTTTTTTGTCCTTTACTGGTTTTGGATAGCAGGATACTGGATCCCTTGATCCAAGGGATATCAGATGTGTCCCACCTGGTGGAGAGGGGTGTGCTAACTTGTATCTTGACCTCAGCTTGCCTCAAGCTCCCTCATCATATCAGTAGAGGAAATCTCTGAAATTCCTCAGATCAGAAGCACAATTTGCACTTTAAATAGGATTTATTAGCTCCCTTTAGAGCTGTCTTCAGAAGGAAAAACTGAAAACTTAGATGAAAAAAGTAAATACTCAAAGTTAGCAGATTTCAGGTAAACTATAATCCTTTAGTTGATGTTCCAATGAGGATTTGGAAAATTTCTTTCTTTGGAAAATCCTTTTTCTCAATATCCCTACTGATATTCTTTTTTAAAAAACTTTAATGTTTATTTATTTTTGAGAGGACAGGAGGGGCAGAAAGAGAGGCTCCAGGCTCTAAGATGTCAGCACAGAGCTCCATACGGGGCTGGAACTGATGAATCACGAGATTGTGACCTGAGCCAAAGTTGGAGGCTTAAGGGACTGAGCCACCCAGGAACCCCCCTGCTGATATTCTTAATAACTTTCTCTTGTGAATCAACAATCAACAAGATCTTGCTGGTCTTTGTATTCCTAGCACCTCTCCCCAGCTGAACTTTGAAGTTAAAATGCAGGTACTCCCTGCTTTTCAAAAGTTCCATGTTACACCACTTTGCTTTTATGAAAGACCTACATTAGTAGCTGTTTTTGCTAACCAATGGAATTGCTGAGAGAATTCTGGCTTTTATAGAAAAAAAGTGAAAATAGTGTCCAAGTGGGCAGTTAGAGGTGGTGTGTTCCCCAGCAACAAGAGTAGCGCCACCTCACTCCTTCCCCAGGAAGTACACTCAGCATCTCAGCATCAAGCCACCATTGTTTTGAACAATGTCTGTGAACATCTGTTGTTTATCTCAATTTATTTTCTGTATCCTTGAGTAAGATGTATCTGAAGGTGTTGCGGAAATCTGTTTGGGTCACTGGCGGAAGAACCAAGCGACGCTCAGAGATCTTGGCAGGGAGGAGGTTTAATTTACACCGGTGGGCTCAGAGGAGATCATTCTCCAGAGGTCCGAGCCCAGAGCATCAGCAGAAGGAGAAATTTATAGCCCGTTATTTCCGCATTCCTCATTAATAAATGAGACAAGCAGTGTGGGAAGAAGAACCTGGAAGAGGGAGCCTTTGATCAGGGACAGGTATTTCCTTATCAGTCCTGCTGGCCATCTTATAGCAGATTTTTCCCTATCAAAGGTATCAGCACAATTTTTTCTAGGCCTGGGAATACTCAAACTTTTCCATATACAGTTGATCCTTGAGCAACACAAGGGTTAAGGGTACTGAACCCCATGCAGGTGAAAATCTGCATCTAACTTTTCACTTCCCAAACCTCAAGAGGCTGCTGTTAACTGGTAGCCTTGC
The DNA here is from genome assembly GCF_008692635.1 of Crocuta crocuta. Taxonomy (NCBI): domain Eukaryota; kingdom Metazoa; phylum Chordata; class Mammalia; order Carnivora; family Hyaenidae; genus Crocuta; species Crocuta crocuta. The sequence continues at coordinate 9,995,810 of NW_027531005.1, read as the reverse complement.
AGATCACATAAGCAAATGATGAACACATCTTTTGTATGTTGTATGTATTATACCCTGTCTTCTCACAATAAAGTAAGCTAGAGAAAAAACATGTTAAAATCATAAGAGAAAATACATTTACAGTACTGTACTATATTTATAAAAAGAAAACATCTGCCTATAAAGGGCTATGCACAATTCGAAGCTATGTTGTTCAAGGGTCAGCTATAAATTAAAGGTAGTTGCTTCTTCACATTAGGCCACTTCCTTTTACAAAAGCTTTCATGGGAACCCTCCTTTCAGATAGTGGGGGGACCTTACATCCAATATGATCTAGACTACTGTGAATGCAGCTTTGGGGAGTCTTCAGGATTATCCCTTTGAGAGTGATATTTTAGGCCCTCATTCATGAATTCTTGCTGTTTTACAACATGGGTTGCTATTAACCTTTTTTTTTTCCTGTAACAGTTATTACCTCCATAAGACTATATTAATTTTTCCAATATTTCTGCTCTGCACTGCAAAATTCTATAAGGAATAACAGCATTTTTTGGGGTCCAAGAACTGTCAGCTAATTACAACTATAATAGTATCCATATGGCAAATTTCCAGCTTGTCAGCTGCAATACAGCATTCAGGTTGGCTTGCTAGATCCTTCTGTTTGTTTCTGTATTTAGAGAAAGCACACAAACATTAACTAACTTATCATATTGATGTCACAAATGTCAATGTTTTGTTATAATTAAATCCTGAGTATTTCCTTTTATGTATGAAAACGAAAACATATTTGGGCAACTGTAAATGCATGAGCTTTTTTTTTTTTTTTTTTCTTAGGATGGAAACTACAGCTTGTTTACTTAATTGATTTGGCAAGGAAAAAACTGTTAAGAGAAAAACAGAACAACTAATCTGTGGTCCCTTCTCATTTATCCTGTGTTTCCAAATATAAGCAGCTGATCCTTCTTCTAACTGAGGACTCACACCCAGTGAGGCTAGAAATTTGCAAATTATAATGAACTGCACATAATAGTGTGAATCCTTAGAGTAAAATCAGCACAAGAAAATAATCTGACAAATACCCGTTAAGCTGTTTTTTAAACATGTGATTCTGTTAAAAAAACAAAGTGTTGTAAATAATGGAAATCTAGAGAAGGTAATACTTTATTCCCATAAATGTTGAATTCCAAGTCTCTCTAGGGTCAAACTGGGGAAACACAAAAGAGAAAACAGCTGGGAGGGAGAACAATGAAATTTACTCTTTTGATACTGCCAAGTAGGCTTTCTGTTTTTCCTGGGGTTTTTTTTGTTTTTGTTTTTTTTTAATTTTTGAGACAGAGACAGCATGAACGGGGGCAGGGTCAGAGAGAGAGAGAGGGAGACACAGAGTCTGAAACAGGCTCCAGGCTCTGAGCTAGCAGTCAGCACAGAGCCTGACGCGGGGCTCGAACCCACAAACTGCGAGATCATTACCTGAGCCGAAGTCGGATGCTTAACGGACTCAGCCACCCAGGTGCCCCAGCTTTCTGGTTTTGACCTTGTTAGGTGTTTAAAGTCTTTATTCTCTTAGGTTCCTAATATATGGGGATACACTTTTCTCTCAGACTGGCTCCTACCCTCCCTCCTACCCATCTCCTACTTTTATGGAGGTCGACTTTGCCTAGGCTTTTCTGTTTATGTTACAAGTGCGTGCTAAGGGAATTCTGGAACTTGGCTGTCTGAGTTCAAATTCTACCTGGTTTTACCACTTACTAGTTGTGTAACTTTAGGCAGGTTACTTAACATCTTTTGCTTCAGTCTCCTCATCTGAGCGTGGGATGATAATACATAGAACTAACTTCACAGAGCTGCTGAGAGGAAATTATATCTATCTACCATCCATCTGTCCCTCTACACCATGGAAGAATGTAACATTCATTATCATTATCATCATTTTCCCTCTAAGAGAAGTTCCTCTACTGATCCACAGGAAAGGCTCAGATGTCTCCTTTACCATGAGCAACCTCCCGAGGTATAAGCGATGCTTTATATGCAGCAACTTCTACATTGCTTATTTTGCACCTTTGGCACAGTTATCTTGTGTCTCTGCCTTTTAGACTTTCTAGCCAATTGTGTCCCCACTCAATCTCAGGAGACACATAGCCTTAGGATTGTTATATCTTTCAGGTGAGTTAGTCTTTTCATTACTGTGATGATGAATTTTACCTGTCAACTTGACTGGGCCATAGATTCCCAGTTCTTTGGTCAAATAATATTCCAAGTGTGTCTGTAAGGGTGTCTTAGATGATTAACATTTCAGGTGACAGACTGAGGAAAGCACATTGCTTTTCCCCAAAGTGGGTGGCTCTCATCCAGTCAATTGAAGTCTGAGTAGGGCAGGAATGCAGACCCTTCTCAGAGCAACAGGGAACTGCTTGCTTCTGCCAGATTGTCCTGGACCTCGAAGATGAGTGTTTTTCTCTACTGTGGCTTCAGAATGGAACTGCACCAGTGTCAGCTGTAGATCTTGAGACTTGTTTTCCTTCATAATTGAATGAGCTAATTTCTTATAATAAGTCTCTTAATAGATCAGTTGATCTATAGATCCTATTCTGTTTCTTTGGAGAACCCTGAATCATTATGAGATATATTTCATTTTCCTCCTTACTTTGATGTATATTTTGTCTGCTATTAGTATTAGCTGTTTATTTTTGTTTTCTGGTAGACCTTGTGTGGCATATACTTTCATCCTTTCTTTCAAACTGCCTGTGTCTTTTCTTATTTAATGTGTGTCCATTTGAAGCAGTATACAGTTTGGTTTTGTTTTTCTATCCTGCTTGACAATCTTTTATTTATTTATTAAAATTTTTTTAAGTTTATTCATTTATTTGAGAGAGAGAGAGAGGGAGGAGAGAGAACAAGTACGGGAGGGGCAGAGAGAGGGAGAGAAGGAGAATCCAAAGTAGGCTCTGCACTGCCAGTACAGAGCTTGACACGAGGCTCAAACTCACGAATCGTGAGATCATGACCTGAGCCAAAAGCAAGAGTCAGATGCTTAACCAACTGAGCCACCCAGGCGCCCCCAGCCTGACAATCTTTTAAAGAAATTTGGAGTATTTATTCAATTTAAATTTCATATAATTAATGGAGTAAGTACTGATGCATGTGCAATTTAAATCTGTTAACTTACCTGTTTTTCCTAATTTTCTATTTGGTTTTGTTTTTTTTCTCCATTCTTATTTTTTTGGAATAACCATATAATTTTTAAATATTTTTTATCTTTCTATTAGCTTTTTAATTATATACCTATATTTATTCTTCAAGTGAAATCTTTAGAAGATTCAACAGTCTATAGCTTATTAATATTTTTGCTCTTTCCTGGAGAATACAATAAACTTACACATTTTAAGCTTATTTTTCTACCTCCTGAGCTTTGTGCCATTGTTATATTGCATATGGAAACATACACGTGCATATTTATGTGTATATTGGTATATACAAATACATTTACAGATGTATGATATGAATATGTGTATACATATACATATACACACACACTTCAAACTCCACAAGATATTATTATCAGGAATGTCAGCATTCATTTAGATTTACCCTCATTTCTATGTTGGGAGCCATTCTGAGCCCACTAGTCGAGAAAACTCCTGGTGAGGTTAAAGCAAGTTTGCATGGTCTCTTGCCAATCAGTTGATGACCGATATCCACCCCCACTCAGTTATTTCTGCTTGGGCACTGACCCTAGGGTACCTTGTTGATCAATATCGGGAGTGACTTGTCCCCTTATTCCGGCCCTGGTATGATGACTGTGCCTTGTGAAGGAACTTATTGTGGGAACTTCTTCTTTTGATTATGGGAACAGACATCGTGTCTCCAGAAGGTTTCCCTGTTTCCCTCCATACTTTCCCTTAAGCTATAAACAGGCTAATGACCCTTACTCATAAAAGATTGACCTTTACATGTACAATTCTGTTTCTACCATTGCGTTAGTCCAAGATGTTCATACAGCTCAACATGTAAACCAACTAACCAAAAATGTCTTTCATGCCCTAGCTATTCAAGAAATCATAAAAGTAGACACAAAAGTAAACGTACTCGAAGAGGCTATTCTATGTATTGGAAATGAGCTAAACTCTTTAAAGGTATGGTTGGCTCTCTGGTGCCATAAAGCATATAACTGGAAAATCAAGTCTTGCCTGGAGACAAAGAGCCTAACTTAGAGAGAAGGAACAGATAAGAGCAGAAGATAAGTTAGTACATACACCTTTGCTAACTGATGGTGTATAGCAGCCCCTTCCCTAAGGCCTGCATTCCACAAACAACTTCCCTTACCCTGGCAGCTGTGATGAGGATGGATAAGAGTATCTACAAACCTGTGACTTAATCTTAGCGTTATTAAAATGTGAACACCTTGTTATTTTCTTAGTTACTCAACCTCACTATAATTGGGGCAGTTCTGCAAGAAGACTTCTGTAAAACCTGTTTCTGTACATTTTCCAAAAACATCACAAAGAGCTATCCATTGTAAAAATTCCATTTCCCGATGCCATGTTAACATTTGACCTATAAATAAAGACACCAAAACCGACAAGAAGGAGATGCCTGCCTGGTGATCAGAAAGGATCTCGCGGCTCTCTCATCCCTCCCTCGCTGACACCGTCCATCCTTCAGGGACCCCTGGACCTGCTGGAGCTGACCTCCGACATTTCTATACTTGCAAAACGTATTCATCCTTTTGCGTTATTTTTTTTCTACTTTCTGGAAAATTACTGTATTATGTCTTTTAGTACAGTTGTCCTTGAAATGACTTTTCTCAGATATTATTTATTTGAAATCTTCATGTCACCTTTGTTTTATTAAGGATATTTTCCCTGGTGGATGGAATCTAGGTCAGCATTTATTTTTTCAGCACTTTGAATCTGTCCTTTCATTGTCTTCTGACTTGCATCATGTCTGCTCAGTGAGCTGTCAGTCTTATTGTCTGTCACACCTTTGAAGGGAACATGATGTCCTTTCTGCCCTTTTATCTTCTTTTACATTTTTCTCTTTTTCTTGTCCAGCAGGTGGACAGCTCATGTACCTAGGTTGTTTTTGTAGGAGCCCGACAGTGACCACGAGAGAGAATGGTTAAGGAAGCGGGAAAGTGCCTGCAAACGGGACTCTCTGCTTGGGCAGAGCATGCTTGCAAACAGGGTGTTCTGCCAAGAAGCCTGCACACAATATCCAAGGTTAATGATCTGCTCGCATACGAGGGAACATGGCCCCTTTAAGAATAAGGAGGATACTGGAGTTCTGGGCAGGCTTCTTAGTAAACCTGCTGTGGTCACTTCCTCCTTTTGTTTCCCCCCTCCTTGGAATATGCTTGGCCTTTTGTCCTTATTTGGTAAAAGAATGTGTTTCTTAGATTTTGGTATGTGTCCAGCTACCGGTGTATAAAAAATAAACCACAAGAGGGTTCGGGGAGCTTCTCCCTCTGGCCGGAGTTGTGTCTTTGTCTGTCTGTCTTTTGTGTGTCTTGTCTTTGTGTCATTTCATTCGCTACAGCTTTTTCTTTATCCTCCTTCATCTCAGGGCTTTTTGGTATCTTTTATGTTTGTTTGATGTTGCTGGCTAGTTTTTATCCATCTTGGAAAATTCCCTGTCCAATATATCTTTAAATATTCTTTCCATTCCTTCTTTGACTCTAATTTCATTCACGTTAAGTATTTTCAGTGTTCCCATATGACTCATTCTCTGTTATGTATTCAAATTTTTTTCCAACTTTGTACTTCAATCTATTAATTTTTCTACTGATCTGCTTCCTAGTTATTAATCTTCTTTAGTACAGTGTTTAATCACTTCTTAAAATATCTGTTAAATTTATAATTTAACTTATTGCATACTTTATATAACTTTCAATAGATTGTTTTTAATGGATTCAGTTTGCTAGTAAAATTACTCATCTATTTTCCTGGATACACTAATTATAGTTATTATAAAGTCCTTGTCTGATTCTTATATAAATGGACTATTTTTTTCTATAATCTGGCTTTTGGTCTATGTGTGTATGTGTAAGAGAAAGAGAGAGAGAGAGATCTGGTGAATACTACTATTTTTATGGGAAAACTTAGAGATACCAGGTGATGTTTTCTTCCTCTAGAGAGGATTTAATTTTCTTTCAGTAGGTAAAGAAATCACCTTTATCCATACATGGATTGAAACAATTTCAGAATTTCTGAATGCTACTCTAATTTCAGTTTGTCTTACAGTAAGATGTTGCCTTTTGAAAATCTCAGCTGAAAACCTTACATATTTACCATAGACTGACCTCCTTGGAAAACTCTGAACACCAGATTTTTATAAATTTAGAACTGTGAGACTACCAAAATCTCTGCATAGCTATTGAACTTTTTAGCTAAAGCTTTTTCTCTTTTCTTGATTTTTCTCTTATGCCAGCTCTGATTAGTTCTAAGCAAATTTTGGGGAAAATGTAGAGAAGTATGTTATACTTTGTGGTTCTCATTTTTCTAAATCTTGGTCTTCACTATCATCATCATCATCATCATCATCATTTTTAATTTGAGAGAGAATGTAAGTTGGGGAGAAGGGCAGTGGGAGAGAGAGAAAGAGAATCTTAAGCAAGTTCCACGCTCAGCATAGAGCCCAAAGTGAGGCTCCATCCTACAACCCTGGGTTCATGACCTGAGTAGAAATCAAGAGTCAGTCAGTTGCTCAACTAACTGAGCCACCCAGATGTTCCTAGATCTTGGTCTTTTTTTTTTTTTTAGTTTTAAAAATGTTTTATTTATTTCTGAGAGAGACAGCTTGAGCAGGGGAGGGTCAGAGGAAGAGGGAGACACAGAATCTGAAACAGGCTCCAGGCTTTGAGGTAGCTGTCAGCACAGAGCATGACATGGGGCTCAAACCTACAAACCATGAGATCATGACCTGAGCTGAAGTCAGATGCTCAACCAACTAAGCCACTAAGGCACCCCTAGATCTTGGTCTTTCAAATAATGCCTACTTTGCCTGTTGCCAGATAACTTCCCAATTGACTATACATTTGAGAAGATTCATGTAAATTTTTAATTCCAGCTACCTCCCAGAAAACATTATAGACAAGCTCTAGGTAAACATTCTTTAAGAAATTATTACTGTTTAAAAGGAAAAGACTTGGGGTGCCAAGGTGGCTCAGTTGGTTGAATGTCTGACTTAGGCTCAGGTCATAATCTCCCGGTTCGTGAATTCAAGCCCTGTGTGGGTCTCTGTGCTGACAGCTTCGAGCCTGGAGCCTGCTTTGGATTCTTTGTCTCCCTCTCTCTTGCTCTCTGTCCCTCCCTTGTTTGCTCTCTCCCTCTCTCTCTCTCTCAAAAATAGATAAAACATTTAAAAGAGAAGGAAAAGACTGATAAATTAGCTAGCTATTTGTGGACAAAATAAATACATAATGTCCTAAAACTGAACTTTGGAGTTGCTTTACTCTATCAAAAATAATAGTAACAACTTTAATATCAATTCCTAGTATAGTTTTTCTTAAAATGCACTGTGTGCAATATATTTTTATGTATATTTTACATAAGAACAGAAGCACAGAGAATTTAAGTCACTTGCTCAAAGCCACACAGGAAGTGACAGAACTAAATTGATTCTAACCCTATACTGTTTTCTTTCTTCATGTAATTTTTCTAACTAACTATAATAATCTTTATAATCTTTAATCATGCCTAAATTATTTTATAAATATTTAAGTATAATGAAGCTTATAATCATAATTGTGTATTAAATACTTAAGTATGAATGGAGATATCTAGAAAATATTTTTAAATACTACATTTTAGATTAGGAAATATGCCACTATGAAATTTCAAAGAAGTAGATTTTGAAGTCCTGCTTAGACGGTCTTACTGTGTGCTCTTATGCCTTCAGAATATCAGTTTCCACATATTTAAATGTGAGGATATTAACTGTTTCATAGAAATTTTCTGAGGACTAAATGATTTATAGGCTTGTGCAGTTTTATGGAAAACTCAACATATTAATTTCTTAATTGATTTTATAGTAAAAAAAATTTTAATGTTTTATTTATTTCTGAGAGAGAGAGAGACCGCGTGAACAGGGGAGGGTCAGAGAGAGAGGGAGGTACAGAATCTGAAACAGGCTCCAGGCTCTGAGCTAGCTGTCAGCACTGAGCCTGACATGGGGCTCAAACCCACGAACGGTGAGATCATGACCTGAGCCAAAGTCAGACGCTTAACGACTGAGCCACCAAGATGCCCTGATTTTATATTTTTTATCATGATTTTCATTATTATACATGTAAAATCAAAAGGCCAGTGAGTTTGAAGGGGATCTACTAAGATAAGATCTTAGATAAGTGCTTACCTAAGAGTTGTATTATCACAGTTTTAATAAAAACAACTACTCAACTTCTTTTTTAGGTTCAATTCCCTGCATAATTTAGACTGAAGCTTCTTACACTCTGAAATGACTATGGTTCAAAAGTCTAGAAAGTTTTCACGAAGTTTAGTTACTTGATTTACAGACTGATTTAAGTTTATGACCCAAGAAATACTATTGCTATAGAAAGCCTAAAAAGTGGCCAGAATCACAAATTTATTAAAGAAAGCTTGTAAAAAACTACTCTTATCATCTTCTCTAATGTAATGATGGATTTATTAGAGAAGGGAGTACTAGAGATCAATGTGCTATATATTATAGATTCAATAAATTCTTTGATGAAATGTCATATAGCATAGTACCAAAAAACATCAATTTTAAAATACCAGGACTTAAATAGTATTTATTTAAAAGACAAGCAGGGTCAGAAGTAAAAATGATCAGATATAAAGTTACTGTAAGTTTGTTTGGCAGAATGTCCATCTTCTGTGCTTGTGGCCTATTACCTGCATCTTTACTGTGCCATCAGTATAGTGAGTCATACTTATCTGTTCTTTTGCCTTCCCCACTCTACTCCAAGATTTCAGATCAAAGGAACCATATTTATTTATCTCTGGATCCTCAAAGTCTAAGAAAAGAAAATACCTGGCAGAGATTAGAAATCCCTATTATTATTACCTAAAAATGATCAATTTCATAATTAGCAAAATAAATTGAATCTTAAGCGAGGTCAAAATTCTCACTCTCCCAAGGTATGCAAATTCCCATGTGTGAAAGGTCGAAAAATATTTCTCTGAGAAAAGAAATATTGTACATGAAAATATCTGGTTTAAAATGTATTTCCTTAAATGAAGAGAAGCCAAAAGGACAGAGGTCACTTGTGAACAGTAGGGAAGGATCTTCAGTTCCTTGTCTGTAAAATGGGTGATTGAATGAGTCAGTGCTTCTAAAGTACTTTGTTTGGCTTTGAAAACACTTCTATGTGTGTCATAGATACAGTGCTCATGGGTACAGAATGGATTCCTCACAATCAGCCCACCCTGCCAGTGTGGCGAATCTATTAAGAATTTAGGTAAGGTAAGAGCTTACCTAAGAGTGTGGCACTATAAGTCTGACCATAGGAAATGTGCTATTATTTGTTTTTAAAGAAAAAGATATGCATTTGAAATAAGATATTGTTGTCTTCTTGGTATGGGACTTCCTTAAAGTTAAACCTTCTATTACACAACAATTAATTGATCCAGGAGGGTATATGATGAATACATATATTTAATAAAATCTGTCAATGTAATTTAGTGTTAATTGCAAAGTTGCTTCAAGTATAATGGCTTCAGGTATATAACTAACTTGACTGCCAACTGACAACAGTTTATTGTATATTTTAGGAAACATTAGCAGCCACCTGCTGAGAATATAAATATAGAGAAAGTAGATCAAGAGCCATGGGGCTGGGTGAATATACAATATAACCTCTTCATGGGGGAATTTTGAAGAATCCCAAAAAGAACTAATATAAAAAAAACCTTCACTAATTGTTGTAAAGGTAGCTGTTTTGTGCTGAGAAATTAACCACACAAGAATAATTGTAGGAACTCTAGTAATCATGCACATCAGAAAAATGCATTTGAGGTATTTCATTTTCTTGTCTACTTATTGAAACTTCCTGAAACTAATTATTTGACAAAGTTCTGTCTACTATGAAATGCTGAAAGTAAAACAAATGCAAATGTTGCTTTTTAAAATTGTCTGTAACTACAAATTTTCACTAAATAGATCTTTTCTACATTCTCAATATAGAGTTAAAATATGGAAGCTTTAGAAGTTAAAATATGGATAAAGAAAATGCAGTTATTTATTTACTAAAGTATAAGTAGTAGTCTAAAACCCGAGTAAGAAGTCATAACAAAATTTCAATGTAAGATTGAGATGAAATATTTGCAGATATATTTCGCATATGATGTGTGTCTGGTGGAATCTTTATGTAATGTGTTGCTTAAAATTGTCACCAAACATTGACCAGCTGGTTACCTAGGATCCTGATTCTGTAGAAGACTTAAAGCAGTAGTTCTTTGAAAAATTAATTCAGGGACTATAAATCACAAATAAGAGTTTTTGCTCATCTAATGTGGTTTTAAACAGACACTGAAACTTGTCTAGAATTTTGTAACTCATTGAATGAAAGCTGGCTACATTATATGCCATAGAATACCTTAGATTAGTGATGATTTAGGAGAAACACATTCTAGTTTTTCCCAAATAGGGGTAAGAACTAAAAGGCTATATTGGGGTTTACTGTCTGCACATTGGATTTTTATGCAGAGCTTGAGATAAAGAGACAAAATAAATGGAAAAGCTTCTAGGCACTGATTAACAAAACCACAGCTGTTCAGTAATAGAGACTTTGGAGCACAGTTAAGAAGAAAAAGTAAAGGTAGGAGAAATTATAGGGGATACAGCCCAAGGGAAATAGTCATTGGTGTTGTAATAGTGTTGTGTGGGGGCACATGGTAGCTACTACCCTTGTGAGCACAGCGTAATGTATAGACTTGTCTGATCACTGTGTGGTACACCTAAAACTAATTTAACATTGTGTGTCAACTGTACTTCAATTAAAAAAGAAGAAATGATTAAAAACAGCAGTGGTAGGGAAAGAAAAATGAGAGGGAAAGATGAACAAATGAAAAAAAGTGAGCATTAAATAGGAACCCTTTTCAGCAAATTGTGTCTATTAATAAGTAGCTTTTACACCTTCTGAGAAATAGAAAATATAACTTAGGCTTCTCACAGAATTTAAATGTTATTTTCTTTTCAACATCAGCCACCATAACTGAGTCCTCTTTTATTCATTGCTAGTACTCCAAACTGTCACATTGCAGGGTCTCCTAAAAGAAATCAACCAAATGTCATCTTTACAATGTATGGGTATGTAGGAAACTAGTATATATTGAATACCCATTAAAAACTGTTACCTCTGTGTTATCTCTCTAGTTTCTTACATCTTACAACCAAAAAAAAAAAAAAAAAATCAAACTTGAAAAAATGATTCAAATTCAACTCCAGCTATAAGGTTTATGATATTTTTGTTACTGTCTACTCTGATGTTTCTTTAGTTGTAAAAGGCAAGTGGATAATATTTAAGAACAGGAAATTAATTTCTGTACTGAGTAACTCATGTTAACCTTGCTCAGATGGTTAATGTGGCAAGGCTATCATTGTAAGAGAGAGCCCACAGAGAATGTTGCAAGTTACTCGAGCAGTGATGAAGCATTCTTGGGACAAGGTTGGCAATGATGGTGGTGTCTAAGCTGAATACAGAAATGTTCTCAGAAGTGAGATTACAGTGCAGATATGTTCTATTTACCCACTTAAACTCAAACGTAGTTCCTCATTTTCCCCTCAGTTAAAAGTCTGAGAAGCATGGAACATTGTGTCTTTTACTTTCCCTTTACATTGTAAAGGACAAAGTAATAACAAGCAATAGATATTAAATTGGTATTTTCCTAATTGCCATCATAACTATAGCAGTGACGTTCTTCAGAACTTAATGACTGTGCATAGTCTACTTCTGCAGTAGCACGGGTATTTAAATTAGTTTTCCATACCAGTTTAAATAACCATCCAGCAATTTAAAAAATCTTCATTAAATGATGGAGCAAATAAATTTAGTCTTTAGCGATACTCTAAAATCTATCTTATTTTATTTTCTTCATATTCAAAGTGTCTACACTATTTTGTTAATTTTAAGTAGTGCATTGTTCACATTTTAGCATCTCTAAAATTGGAGGTGTGACTTTAAGTCAACATGATAAGAAAATCACCACAAGTATCATGGCTAATTGACATTTTTCTCTTTGTGGTAGGTAACAAAAAATTGGTACATTTTACAATTGATGGCATCTTAGATTTAGTGAAATTAAACATAAGGCAATAAAGTCATAAAGGCAATGTATCCCTTTGGAGATTTCTGAATGTTCAATAATATTTAGATGGATATTTTTAGGCATTATTTCTTTTAGGGATATACATATGTTTAAAAATCTTCTAAAGTGAAAAAAAAAGTGAAGTAAGATAACTTTAGGACAGACAATGACTTACTAAAGGTGGACTTTGAATCATGGTGATAAGTGGTAGCAAGTATATTTTTGGTCATAGCCTATTTCTGGCACCATTGATATCTGTTCCATTTGCTCCAGTCTTAGTTTTCTACACTCGTTATTCATTTGACCATGGCCAAAGATTTAGCCTCTTTTAATCAGCTTCCTCATCTGTAAATTGAAGGTATAAACGGTCTCATAGAACTGTAAAAAAAAAAAAAAAAACCTACATGAAATGGCAGATATAAAGAAGCAGTACAGTCCCTAACACATAAATATTAATTTTTTTCTTAAAGAATGGCCATGAAATAAATTTCATTTTGAAAATTAAAATTTGTCACAGGTAGTAGAAATTATTTCTGATTACTGGCTTAGTCTGACTGCAAACTAGAATGACTATGTATTTAAACCAGACACTGGGAAAGCAGTCTTGAGGATGAATGTCCTCTACTCATTTTAGTACATGATTAGCAGGACACAACAGGATGAAGGATGGAGGAAAAAAACTCCTGTTATGAAGTGATTATACTCATCAATCAAAGGACTACCCCTAAATCTCTAAAACAGAAGGTATGTGCATCATATTGGGAGCATCTCACCATGAGGTGAGCAATGCAATTAAATATCAAAATACTTCTCACAACATGTAACAGCAGGTGGCTATAGGCATCATCCCTGCATAGGTATATAGGTATTTATGAATTCATTCCAATCATCTCCTCAAACTATCTCAGAGTTTGAAATCCCTATCATTAGAGTCACTTTGGTTTAACTACATGATCTCTAGAAGGACATTTCATCAATGCACCACCATTATACAGAGGGGAGAGAGATTTCATTGATTAGCATATGTCAGTGTGTCAGAATATATAGGGAAGGGAATAGAAATAAAGCCAAATAAGTTTGATGAAGATGAGAGAAGTCTAGATATTCTCAGGAGAATAGCAGGCAAAAAGCAGGAAAACAAAGCAAATAATCTGTCCAGATGGGAGGCTCTAGGAGCTTTGTTACTGGGAAAAGAATAAACATAAAATTATAGTTCTGAAAAATAAGAAATCTACTGGTATTTCACTGCTGTCTCTAGTTACTGGCACAGAATGTGGCAAGGAATAAGCCCGGAATAAATATTTGTTGATATGAGAATGAATGAATGAATGAACCTTAAATTTTTTTTAACATTCATTTTTGAGAGATGGAGAGAGACAGAGCATTAGTGGGGGAGGGGCAGAGAGAGAGGGAGACAGAATCTGAAGCAGGCTCCAGGCTCTGAGCTGTCAGCATAGAGCCCAACACAGGGCTCGAACTCACTGACAGTGAAATCATGACCTGAGCTGAAGCTGAATGCTTAACTGACTGAGCCACCTAGGTGCCTTACAATTACTGAGATGTTTTTAAATGAAATATAGTTTTACTGTCTATGGATTGCTAAAATATCACAGACTATAAAGTGATTTAGATCCTTGTGTACATGTGTAAGGCAAGAACATCACAGAGCATAGACAAATCATACTGTATCAGGCTTTTGTTGATTTTAAGAAATATTAGATAATCTATAAAATGTCTAAACCTATGCAGTAAAGGAATTATTTAAGATGGAAGGTTCTTGAGTATGTGGACCATGACTGTTTTCATCTCTGTAATCCCAGTGTTTATCATAATGCATGAATATGGGTATTCAATAAATGTTGGCTAAATTAATGGGATTCTAATATACAGTTAATTGTCCAAAAGCTTTGTGCATATTTCATCTAATAAGCCAGAAAATTGATTGTATAGTTACCATGCAGGCATAGTCAATGACACGCCTCTCTCATCTACTGTTGGGTTATAATTTGGTTCATTTAATTGTGTTTATGTTTTACTGTGTTGTATTTTCTTTGTGAGAATACTTGTTCTTCTGCCAAATTTTTGCTTAGCCACATTTACATGTGTACTGACAAATTAATATATTTCAGTGGCCTTATGTTTCTGTTGAACAGCCATGAGATGTTTTATTTGCAGCATCTGTGTATTTAAAATATCATTCTGCCTAGGAGATGCCAATTTTTCATGTAAACGAAGAAGAAAAATTAGAATAAAGCATTGGTAAAATAAAAGTGAATCTGTAAAGTTTTCTCAAAATATGTACTCTAGTTCCTTCCTGAATTTTCTGATTTAGTTTTGTAGGAGGAAGGGGTGAGGGTTAGTGAAAATGGAATTCACTAGTTGATTGCAGTCTGTGGACTTACAGATCTCTTATTTCCACCCCTATTTTGAGACTTTGAATTCTATGAGGGTGGGGCTAAGCAGAATCTGGGAAAGGTACCCCTGCTTCAAAAAACTTCCCCCTCACCACCCATATTGACTTAACTCGTTACCTTCCATTCTTACACCAGTGGAGAATTCCCAATCTCTTAACATTTACTAATATTGCTTTGTGATTTGAAAATATTTTAAAATGACAATTAATCCCATATTAATTGGTTTTGAATATTCTCTAGGAGATTGCTTCTGCTTTCATTATCTTGTTTCCAAATCCATTTGAAATGCACCCAGTGAATTTAGGGAAGAAATAGTGAGAAGAGTTTCAAAATCTAGGAGCAAGGGTGAATTGGTAAAGGTCTAATTGGGAAATCTGGGCTAACAGATTCTGCTTTAACCTATTTATGTCCTCTTATCTAAAAACTTTCAGACTTTTCTAAGTTGTTATATATACAAAGAAAAATGTTGTCACATGACTGAGAAATAGTGCTTTTTAAATGATCAGAAAACAAAGATCTTCTTGACAACCAATAAAATTTATTCCTTTAGAATATTGACTACAACCCATACTTGCCCGCTCTTATTTTCTATTCTACAAAAGCCATGACAAATTAACTGGCAAGAGCAATATTGTTATCTAAAAACTGCTAATAAGTTGATTTTTTTAAGAAGAAAATTGCTCAGTTAATAATTTCGTCAAGGAACTAAGATGGTCATTGTTGTAGCAAAGATATTGACATTAAAATAGGTGATCCTTGATCGTTGCAAAGTTAGAGAACAAGGGGATTAGATCTCATCTGTGTATAGTCTATTTGGGGTATGATTAACATTGCAAAATATATTATGGAAAAATTTGGTATTAACACACTTATTGAGAATATAAACTCATGTATGGTTCTGGAGTTTAATTTAAAATGTTTCAGAGATCGACAAAAATGGAGACAAAATAGAAGAGCTAACTCCAGTGTCCAGAAAATTGTCAATTACATATTTAGTGATCAATATATATTTGTTGAATGAGTAAATTTACAATAGAGTATTTTTGGCAGGTTCTAAGCCTTATACGCAGATATAATGGACAGTGAAGGTCCAACGTTCTTTATCCTTCGTATTTTGTAGCCTATATAAAGCTTTTTATTTTTAACCCTTTACTCTTTTTTCTGTCTAAATATTAATGAAAAATGAAATAGAGACATTAGAATTTTGATATTTCTACAGTGCTAATATTTTGATATTAGGCAACTTGGGGGCCAATATTCTTGTTCCTCTAGGGAAGTTTTGTCATTTCCAATGGTGATTGCTTTAGAAGACTTCTTCAGTTACTGATGAGGCATAGTGTCTTCAACTGCAGAGAGGGCACAGGAGAAATGAACATATCCATTTACTAAACCAGTATTAGCAGGATAGTTTTGCCTGATTTAGCTTGCTAAGAGGAAGTTATCTCACTATTCCAGATTCATTATCCCCCAACTTTATAATCATCCAAGACATATATCCACACAAATTTGATGCATGGCTTCTCTGAAAATCAAGGATCACAGGTGGTGGTTGTGGAAATTGTAGTCATTAATGATGTGTCATTGATTTTTATCTGGATGTCCTTAAATGAATGTTTTTCAATTAGAGTAGGATATTTGGAAGGGTATGCGTTAGGTATATATCAGAATGACTTGGCAATTTGAGAGTTTTGGAAAAATTCCTGTATGATTGTCATGGACCTCCTGTGAGTAAACCCAACAGCA
Organism: Crocuta crocuta; assembly: GCF_008692635.1. Taxonomy (NCBI): domain Eukaryota; kingdom Metazoa; phylum Chordata; class Mammalia; order Carnivora; family Hyaenidae; genus Crocuta; species Crocuta crocuta. The sequence goes on along the minus strand of NW_027531005.1, from coordinate 9,979,387 downwards.
GAAATTTGCATATGATGATGTGCTTTTGCTTTTTTTTTTTTTCAAATTACAATACCCGTTCCACAACCCACTTTTTTCAATGTTTATTTTGTTAAGGTTTTTATTTTAGATCCAATATAGTTAACATATAATGTTATATTGGCTTCAGGGGTACAATCCAGTGGTTCAACAATTCTATATAGTGCTCAGTGCTCATCATGATAACTACTCTTTAATTCTATTATCTATTTCATCCATCCCCCTACTCATCTTTCTCTGATAACCATCAGTTTGTTCTCTACAGTTAAGAATCTGTTTCTTACTTTGTCTCCCCCACTCCCTACCTTTATTTGTATGGTTTCTTAAATTCCACATATGAGTGAAATCATATAGTATTTGTCTTTATCTGACTGACTTATTTCACTTAGCATTATACTCTCTAGCACCATCCATTAGTTGCAAATGGCAAGATTTAATTCTTTTTTTTATGTCTGAATAATATTCCACTGCATGTATATACCATACCTTCTCTATCTGTTCATTTCTTGATGGACACTTGGGCAGCTTTAATAATTTGGCTATTGTAAACAATGCTGCAATAATGATAGGGTGCATATATTCTTTCAGATCAGTGTTTTTGTATTCTTTGGGTAAATACCCAGCAGTGCAATTACTGGATTATACGACAGTTCTATTTTCAACTTTTTGAGAAACCTGTGTACTATTTTCCAGAGTAGCTTCCCAGTCTTCATTCCCACCAATAGTGCACAAGTGTTCCTTTTTCCCCACATCTTTTCCAGCACTTGTTTCTTGTGTTTTTAATTTTAGCCATTCAGACAGCTATAAGATGATATCTTAATGTGGTTTTGATTTGCATTTCACTGATGATTAGTGATGTTGAACATCTTTTCATGTGTCTGTTAGCCATCTGTATGTCTTCTTTGGAGAAATATTTGTTCATGTCTTTTGCTCATTTTTAATTGGATTATTCATTCTTTGAATAATGTTCAAAAAAGGCAATAGATTTAATTATCTGATTTTTAGAGATTATTTTGTTCTCTTTACTTTATGATTGTATCTTGGTAGCTCTGAATATTCATGGGCATAAAAGCAATTTTCCTTGTCCTTAACAGTTTTCAGTACCTATGCATATCTGTGAAATCACATAGACCTGCCACTTTCATTTTACAGATGAGGAAACCGAGGCTCATAAATCATAACTTAATTTCCGCTTCATTGTTATTTATGGTAGAGTCTGTTGTTGTTAATCATTCTCACCTTACATCCTATGCAAATGTGCCTGAACATGAATAGCTGCATCTGTGAAGAGAGAAGAGAGAGAGAGAGAGAGAGAGAATGACTTGGCTCCATTTCCCTCCCTTTTCCTCATTTATATCTTACTGCTTATTATTTGTGTCTTTCTGATGCACTATAAGGATCACATAGGCCATCCTTTATATTCATATTCTCCAAATTCCTAACAGAAGTTGAAATGTTACTATAACATATTAGGTGAAGTTATCTCATAGGTAACATTTAAAACATAACTATTCTTCTTATAAACTTGGACAACCATTGATATCAGGGCCTAATTTTACCTCTTTAGTATCTCTAGTACCTAACACTCATTAGATATTTGCTAAATAAATAAACTGATTATAAGCAAATATTTATTGCCATCAGTTTCCATCTTTTTAAATTTTGCATTACTTTATAATAAATACCCATTCATATAGGCAATGTCGAGTTTAGAGTTATAGAAATACTTCTCTATCATTGAAGCTATTTTACTATGGAAATGCTGTTCCAGTTTTCCTACGTGTCTACTCTTTCCTTAACTTCAGACTAGGTGTTGCCTGATTAGCAAAGAGAGCCTTATTTTTATTCACTGCCTCCAAGTAAAATCTGTGTAGAACTAAAGCCATATTGAGTTATTTCAGAGAAAAACAATTCAGAAGGACAGTTCCATATTTTCAGGCAACTTAGATCAGATGCCTTTGGGTTCTTTGCATGACTGAGTTAAAGAGCTAGAATGTATATAAAAGCTTAGTGAATTGTGTTTGCAGTTTCACTGAACAGCCATAGGTAAAACTGAACTTTTGGGGTTTCACATGTAATCACTGAAGTGGTTGGTTATGATTGAATTACAACTCTCTTGAAAAACATCACTGAAGATGGATAAGTTGCTGGCATGGCATTTGTGGGTTACAGTTTGGTTTTGATGTTTATCTATATGAAGATTCTCTCTTCATAAATATAACCCTCAAATGGAAAATTAAGCTAGAAAATCAGATTGATTTGTTTTGAAGAAGAAAATTAATTGCTAACAAACAAAACTTCTACCTTTGATATATCCCAAGCCATTATTTCTTGATAGAAAATTTCCCTTAAAAATCAAAAGATTTTAAATTTATTATACTGATAAATTATCTCTGTAAAAATAATAAGAAACTTTTTTATTAACCACTGTATTTAAGGATGTCAATAAAAGTGAAAATTTTTAAGGCATAAATTCTCTAATTACTGTTGAAATCCAAATTAACATGAAATTATCAAAGTCTAAATAGCATTTGCCAATGTATCATCTGGGACACATTTTCTCCTGGCTGTGCTTCCTAACACTGCTGGATGAATAGTCAATAATTATTATTCGGGATCACACATTTCATAGAAACTGTCAGAACATGCAATTAGTCAGGAATGATAAAATGGCAATAAAAGAGTTAGGAATAATGAATTGGCAATATAAGTCATCAATGTGTGATACATACATTTCTTAAAATGTTTTATAGCCTACTGGTTATTAAATGTAATCATGACTGGTAAAAGCAGATGAAATTTGATTTAGGGACTCAAAGGTTTAACTCTCCCTTGAATGTGGACTACATTTGTTTGATTTACTTGGCCCTCGCTATACAGTAAACCACTGTAGAATCCTCTTTACAGAAATCTTGAGATCTGGGTCCATTGTCTGAGGCATATATTATAGAAAGTTGTCCAAATGCCTCAGCTATAATACAGTTTTGCAGCATTAATGCCATGAACAGTAAGCCCCCAGAGAAACTATAAAATGTTTGCAGTAGTTGAGCTCTGAGGTTAGAGTTTAAGACAGAATTGATTAGGGGCCCCTGGGTGGCTCAGTCAGTTAAGCATCCAACTTCAGCTCAGGTCATGATCTCACGTTCATGGGTTCCAGCCCCGTGTCGGGCTCTGTGCTGACAGCTAGCTCAGAGCCTGGAGCCTGCTTCAGATTTTGTGTTTCGCTCTCTCTCTCTGACCCTTCTCTGCTAATGCTGTCTCTCTCTCTCTCTCTCTCTCTCTCTCTCTCTCTCTCTCAGAAATAAACAAAACATTAAAAAAAATAAAGACAGAATTGATTACAAAACTAACTTTTGATATAACTTTTAACTTTTTAGCACACAACCTACATTGTCAAAGAATGCTAAATACACCACTTTTTTTTTTAATTTCTTGAAAATAAACATACAGGTAACAACAAAAAGGGGATCTTAAACATCTCTGCTTTCACCAGTACCTTTCATGTTCTATTTTGTGAATATAGTAGACACAGATAGATAGATAGTAGTCATCCTTATCCATCAGGGGTTAGTACTGAACCCTATATACATTATGTTTATTCCTATGTATACATATGTATGATAAAGTTTAATTTATTTTTAAAATATTTATTTACTTTTTGAAAGAGAGAGTGAGTAAGTAGGGGAGGGGTAGAGAGAAAGTGAGACAGAGAATTCCAAGCAGGCTTCACACGGTCAGTGCAGAGCTTAACACAGGGCTCAAACCCATGAACCATGAGATCATGACCTGACCAAAATCAAGAATCGGGTGCTCAACCGCCTGAGCCACCCAGGCACCTCAATAAAGTTTACTTCATAAACTAGATACAGAAAGAGATTAACAAAAGTAGCTAATCATGAAATGGAACAATTGTAACAATGTATTGTAATAAAAGTTATGTGAATGTGGTCTCTCTCTTTCACTCTCTCTCTCTCAAAATACCTTTTCATAGTGTATTCACCTTTCCTGTGCTGATGTGAGATGATAAAATGTCTACATGATGAGATGAAGTGAGGTGAGTGACGCAGGCACTGTGACTTAGTGTTAGGTTATTATTGACCTTCTGATGATACAACAGAAGGAGAATCATCTGCTTCTGGACCATGGTTGACCACGGGTAACTAATACCATGAAAAGTGAAACTGCAGTTCAGGGAGTACTATTGTATGGCTCTAATTTAGACTGTGCTACTCCAAAAAATAAGCCACTGTAATTCTCATTTTGAAAAATGCTCCAGCTTACCAGGCATAATAACCTAAATCATTAATTAGTAAAAAGTGATGATCTGTTATGCTCCATTTCACCTTTGATTGTTGAAATCACACCCTAGAGGTAACTACATTATAGTGATGGATGAAGTATTTGGAAAATTTCTGTGATCCAGAACTTCTGGGATGCAAAAGAGTGTTTTATAGATGTGCAATCAAAAAAGAGTGGCTTAACATAATATTTCTCATCCTATAATTTGTATTACGTTGACTAGAGAAAGATAGCTGCTTATTTATGAGTTCTTGAAGGTGGTGACATCTGACATATATCTGAAATGAGAGACTGAATTCAATATACATAATTTTCAAACTTCATGTTTCCTTCTCATACTTGGCAATATCATACTGACCTTACAGAAGAGTGGTACAGAACTTGCTGTTATGTAGCAGATTTTTTAATGACTTTCATTTTATTTAATATTTTTATGGCTTTTATTTTATTTTTTTTCAAGTATAATTGACACATGACATATTAGTTTCAGGCTACAACATAATGATTTAATATTTATATACAATGCAAAATGATCACCACAGTAAGTCTCATTGCCATCCATCACTATCCAGAGTTACAATTTTTTTTATGATGAGAATTTTTAAGATTTACTCTCTCAGCAACTTTCAAATATACAATACAATATTGTTGACTAGAGTCACCATGCTATACATTACTACTCCATTACTTATTTATTATATAGCTGGAGGTTTGTACCCCTTGATCTTCTTCATGCATTTTGCCCACCACCTATCCCCCTCCCTTTTGCAAACAACCAATCTGTTCTCTGTACCTATGGATTTTGTTTTTTGTTTGTTCACTTGTTTTGTTTTTTAGATTCCACATTTAAGTGAAATCATATAGTATTTGTCTTTTGCTATATGACTTACATGACTTATTTCACTTAGCATAATACTGTCAAGTTGCATTCATGTCACAAATGGTAAGATCTCATTCTCTTTTGTGGCTGAGTAGTATTCCATATATCACATATATGTCATATCTTCTTTATGCAGTTATCCATCAATAAACACAGGTTGTTTTCATATCCAAGCTATTGTAAGTAATGTTGCAATGAATATAGGCATACACACATCTTTTCAAGTTAGTGTTCATTTTCTTTGGATAAATACCCAGCAGTGGAATTGCTAGATCATATGGGAGTTCTATTTTCAACTCTTTGAAGAATCTTCATACAGTTTTTTATAATGGCTGCATCAATTTACATTCTCATCAACTGCGCATCCCTTTTCTCCATATCCTTGCTGACACTTTGTTATTTCTTTTGGTAATAGCCATTCAGACAGGGGTAAGGCGATAGCTATCTCATTGTGTTTTTTAAAAAAAATTTTTTAATGTTTATTTGTTTTTGAGAGAGCAAGAGATAGAGTGCAAGTTGGGGAGGGGGAGAGAGAGGGAGACATAGAATCTGAAGTAGGCTCCAGGCTCTGAGCTGTCAGCACTGAGCCTGACACGGAGCTCAAACCCACAAACCATGAGATCATGACCTCAGCCGAAGCCGGACACTCAACTGACTGAGCCACCCAGGTTTCCTTCACTGTAGATTTGATTTGCATTTCCCTGATTGTTAGTGATGTTGAGATTTTTTTCATGTATTTGTTGACCATTTGTATGTCTCTTTTGGAAAAATGTCTATTTAGATCTTTTGTCCAATTTTAAATTAGATTATTTTTGTTATTGAGTTGTATGAGTGCTTTATATATTTTGGATATTAACTCCTTATTGGATATATGATATGTATTGGAAGTGTTTCTCCCATTCAGTAGGACGTCTTTTCATTCATTGATGGTTTCTTTTGTTGTTTAGAAGCTATTTAGTTTTATGTAGTCCCACCTCTTTATTTTTGCTTTTGTTGCCCTTGCCTTTGGAGTCAGGTACAAAAAATCATAACCAAAACTGATGTCAAAGAGCTTACTGTCTATGTTTTCTTCCAAGAGTTTTAGGGTTTCGGATCTTACATTCAAGTCTTTAATCCATTTTGAATTAATGTTTGTGTATGGTGTAAGGTAGTAGTCCGGTTTCATTCTTTTGAATGTGGCTGACCAGTTTTTCCAACACCACTTATTGAGAGATTGTCTTACCTCCACCATATATTCTTGTCTCCTTTATCATTAATTGATCATATATGCATAGGTTTATTTCTGGGCTCCCTATTCTGTTCCACTGACATATGTCTATGTTTTTATGCCAATAACCATATTTTCATTACTATAGCTTTGTGATATAGCTTGAAATGAGGACATGTGATGCTTCCAGCTTTGTTCTTTCTCAATATTGCTTTGGCTATTCAGGAGCTTTGGTGGTACCTGATGAATTTTAAGTTGTTTTGTTCTATTTCTGTGAAAAATGCCATTGGAATTTTGATAAGGATTGCATAGAGTCTGTAGAATGCTTTGGGTAATATGGAAACTTTAACATTAATTCTTCCAATCCATGAGTATAAGGTACTTTTCCATTTATTTGTTTCATTAGTATCTTATAGTTTTCAGTGTACGGGTCTTTCATCTTTTTGGTTAAATTTATTCTTAGGTAGCTTATTCTTCTTGACGAAATTGTAAATGGAATTGTTTTCTTAATTTCTCTGTAGTTATTAGTATATAAAAATGTGAAAGATTTTTATATATTGATTTTGTATTCTGCAACTGTACTGAAATTTTCTAACAGTTTTTTTTAAGGAGTCTTTAGTGGTTTGTATATATAAACATATGTTGTCTGCAGATAGTGACAATTTTACCTCTTCCTTTCCAACTGGGATATCTTTTTTCCTACATAGTTGCTCTGGCTAGGACTTCCAATACTAAGTTTAATGAAAGTGGTGAGAGTGGGTATTCCTGTCTTGTTCCTGATCTTAGAAGAAAAGCTTTAAGCTTTTCACCATTGATTTCTATATTACATATGGGTTTGTGTTATTAGCTTTTTATTTTGTGTGTCCCATATGGCCTTGATTATATGAGGGATATCCCTTCTATATCCACTTTGTTGAGAGAATTTATAAATAGATTAATTTTGTAAAATGTTTTTTTCTGTATTTAGTGAGATGATCATACATGACTTTTATCTTTCATTTTGTGGTCATGATAAAATGTGGTATATCACATTGATTGATTTGTGGTGTTGAAACATCCTTGTATACCTGGAGTAAATCCCACTTGATCATGAGATATGATTCTTTTAAAGAATTTCTCTTTTTGTCTATCAATATTTGCTTTATATATTCAGATGCTCTTATGTTGAGTATATAACTATCAAAAATGTTATATCTTCTTGTTGGATTATCACCTTTATCATTATGTAATGCACATACTTGTCTTTTATTGCAGTCTTTGTTTCAGTGTTTATTTTGTCTGGTGTAAGTTTAGTTAGCCTCACTTTCTTATGGTCTTCATTGCATAAAACATCTTCTGTGTGTATCCTTACATCTGAATGAGTCTCTTTAGGCAGCCAACAAATGTGTCTGGTTTTTTTTTAACCCATTCAGCTAGTCTGTGTTTTTTAATTAGAGAATTTAGTCTATTTAAATTTGAAGTGATTATTGATGAAATTACTTATTGCCATTTTGTTAACTGTTTTCTGTCTGGTTTGTAGTTCTGTTAATTTCTTCCCTTGCTTTCTTCCATTGTAGTTTGATGACTCTTCTGTAATGTCATGTGTATTTCTTTCTCATTATCTTTGGTGTTTCAACTACAGGTTTTTGCTTTGTAGTTATCATTAGTCTCACATATAGCAGCCTATAAATATAAAAATATACAGTCTATTTTAAGTTGATACCTAGTTAAGTTTGAATATATTTTAAAACTTTAAATTTTTACTTACCCTAACTCCTATGTTTCATGAGTTTGATGTTGCTTTTTACATCTTTTTTTTTTTGTATAACCCTTAACTATTATAGTTATTTTTACTACTTTTACTTTTTAACCTTCATATTAGCTTTATAGGTGATCTACTACCTTTACTATATTATTTAACTTCACCAATGAGATTTTTATTTCCAGATATTTTCTTGTTACGAATTAGTGCCTTTTGTTTAGCTTAAAGAAGTCCTTTTAATATTTCCTGTAATGCCAGTTTAGTAATGATGAACTACTTTAGCTTTTCCTTGTCTGGAAACCCCTTTACCTCTCCTTCAATTCTGAGTGATAATCTTGCCAGCTAGAGTATTCTTTGTTGAAAGGTTTTTTTTTTTTTCTTTCTTTCAGCACTTTGAATACATCATGCCACTCACTCCCTTCTGGCCTGTAAAGTTTCTGCTTAGATATCTGCAGATAGTCTTATGGAGATTACCATGTATGTAACAAATTGCTTTCAACACTCTCTTTAACTTCTGACATTTTAATTATAATGTATCTTGGTATGGGTGTCTTTGAATTCATCTTGTTTGGAACTCTGATCTTTTTGGATCTAGATTTCAGTTTCTTTTCCCTGGTGAGAGAAATTTTCAGGCATTATTTCTTCAAATAAGGTTTCTATTCCTTTTTTTCCTCTGTCTTCTCTTTCTAAGACCTATATAATGCAACTGTTACTCTGCTTCATGTTGTTTTATAGGTCCCTTAAGCTATATTCACTTTAAAAGAATTTTTATTATTATTGCTCTTGTTTGGATGAGTTTTATTGCTCTGTACTCCAGGTCACTGATTTTTTTCCCCTTTGTTTTATCTAATTTGCTAATAACCCCTCTGGTGTATTTATCAGCTCAGCTATTGTGCTATTCAGTTTTGTGACTTATTTTTGGTATTTAAATTTTTTTTTCCAGTTTTTGAAGGTCTCATTGTGTTTATCCATTCTTCTCCCACGTTTGGTGAGAATCTTAATGACCATCACTTTAAAATCTTTATCAGGGACACCTGGGTGGTTCAGTCGGTTGAGCGACTGACTTCGGCTCAGGTCATGATCTGGTGGTTCATGGGTGCGAGCCCTGCGTTGGTCTCTGTGCTGACAGCTTGCTCAGAGCCTGGAGTCTGCTTCAGATTATGTGTCTCCTCTTCTCTCTGCCCCTACCCCGTTTGTGCTCTGTCTCTCTCTGTCTCTCAATAATAAATAAATGTTAAAAAAATTTAAAAAATAAAATCTTTATCAGGTAAATTACTTATGTCCATTTCATTACGGTTTTTTTCCCCCTGAGATTTTATTTTGTTCATTTCAGTTGGAACATATTCCCCTGTTTCCTCATTTTGCTTGACTCTCTGTGTTTGTTTCTATTTATTAGGTAAAACAGCAATCTCTTCCAGGCTTGAAAGAGTGGACTTGTATAAGAGATGAGGCTTGTTTTTGACCTCTGCCCTAGCTCTTGGTTGTATCTCAAACCTTTGTGATTGTCTAACCAGCTTGATTTAGTCTTGATAGGTCCTAATTGTTCAGGATGTGCCAAGACCTGTGAGTGTTCCAGAGAGGAGCTATTCAGCACCTATTTTCAGATTCATTGGAAGTTAGTGCCTCAGGCAGCAGCAAATATATGCAGTCCTGAGGGACCACAGTTATAAACTCTGCTAGCCTCCAGACCAGAAAATCTGGAGTTGTCCCCATCATAAAAGTTGCAAAAAATTGGGTTTCCAGACAAGTGTAGAAGCTCCTTTCTGTGAGGTAACAGTGAGCTATAGTGAGACCAAGGGATATGTAGCCCAAGAGTACTCCAGTGGCCTCTAGATGGTAAACCTTAAGCCTGCCCTCAAACTGAAACTCCTGGACAAAGCTCCTGCCTTTTTTACAGGAAAACTGGGAGTGTGTTTCAGTCTCTTGTCTGTGCAGTGCTGTGGGGGGTGGTAGCCTGCCAGGAACTCTCTGATTGTTTTAGACCTGTTGGGCCCAGAAATGTAACCTCCCAGTCACCAGAACTAGGTGGTCAATGTGTGAGCTGTGTAAGATTTCCAGCTTGGTAGGCCCATGGGAGAAACATAGAGGCAGGGCACCTGCCTATTGGCCTTGGTGGGACTGTGGGATTGGTGCGAGAGCAGGGTGTGCCCACCAGCACTAGCAGGTCAAAGGGAGAGTGCAAAAATGGTACCTGCCAGCACCTCCATCCTTGCAGAGAATCCCAACAGGCTTCTGTGCCTTTGGCAGATGCTCTAAGGTTAGCAAATAGATCTCCTTCATATCTAGTGGAGGTTCTTTACAAACTGGTACTTTTGCAGCGGGTTCCAGGGTGAATGAGTCTGTATGAGGTCTTTTTAAGAGTGGAATCTCTGTTCCCTACAGCCTTATGATTTTCCTGGATATAAGCCTCATTATTTTTAAACCTAGAGATTTTGGAGGTTCATCTCTCTTGTGCAGATCCCAAGGGTTAGAGTACGTGATGTGGGGCACAAACCCCTTGCTCCTCAGCAAGAGGCTTCATATTTGTGAGATCTCTTCCAATTATGGGTTGCCATGCTAGGGGGGAGGATTTTGATGAGACTTTGACTCTCCTACCTATCTTGATGTGGCCCCTTTATCCTTTGTCGTGGAAGAGCTGTTTAGCTAGGTTTTAGCTCTTTTTCAGAGGAAATTGCTCTATATGTAGCTGTAGATTTTTTATGTTCGTGGGAGGAGGTGAGTTTCAGGATCATTCTAAGCTGCCCTCTTAAACCTCATCTAGCAAATTTTTAAAGAAGCATGTTTCAAAGCTCCCTATGATGTAATGGATTAGAAATTGGCTTTGAATTCAACTTGGTTGGCAGCAATTATTTGGTACATAGACTTCATGAGAGAGTAGAATGCATTTATACAATTCTCTGAATTCTGCCGATTCTGCATGGTATAACATGGCCATATTAAAGATAATTCTTAGGCTTTCCATCCATATCAAACATTTTTTGAGAGTTTACTTTGACATTTATGATGTAAGAGTAGAGCCTTACAGCACTACTGTGAAGAATGCAGAATTCAGGATAAAGCGGATGTGTTTTTGATCCTATCCAAGGGGATTTATTACTGGAAATACCAAAAGGATCTCATTGTACCAAGGTTTCATTTATAATAGAGTCCCATGGCATGGTCCTGTGGATAGCATTACACTATAGTTTCAGGTCTCCAAGACAAAGAAAAGCAGTTACATATAAAAGAAAAACAATTTCTTTTAGGGGTGTTTGATTATACATAGTAATGTCTTAGGAAAGTTGATTAAGTTAGAGATCCTGAGTACTATATTTGATAAATAGTTGATACACATTAACAACTTTGAGGTGTATCAGGCTATATAGCACATTCAAAATTCTGTTTCTGAGAGAACCAAGAGGGTGGTATTATAAGGCTTCCCAATTATTTTCTATTCTGCAAACTCAAAAGGTTGAGCCTTTTACTTCAAAAACCTATAACATATACTCGCTGCTCATTACCTAGCTATTGTTCATGAGTCTGATTCTCCTTAAGTTTTTACTCACTTATATTTATTTTTAGCATCTAATATCTCTTATCTTCATTTACTGGAATATAAAGTGCTATTTTCTTTTATATTACCTGACACTATGTCATTCATTCATTATAAAATAATCCCAAAATTATTTGAGCCCAATTTTCTTCATTTGAAATAATAACACTAATAATTATTGTATTTAAATATATTTTATAATATTGTTGTATTATATTTATAATAAAATATATTTCTACTATATTTATATTTGTTATTATTATCATCACAAAATAGATGAATTTCAATAAAAACAATTGCACTTTTGTTACAGAAGCTATTACTTCGATGGGTCATTTTCACAGTTTTATAGAATTCAATTACATTCCCTTTCCAATTTACTTTTTTGAGATTGATGAATCTCATTACATCATATGAGAATTTTTATATACTCTTGATTTTAGCTACCTTTTATTGTACCTTCTTTAAACCCTACACTGTCTTTTTTCAGGGATGGCATCAGAATCATACCTAAGAGTTTAGATTTTTAATCCACTCTTATAATCAGCTTCCTCTTTTTTTTTTTTTTTGCATTTCAAAGGGAAAGTGAATTTTTGTTGAAATTGGAGGGAATGAAGAATTGCTCACTAACTATGTAATTGCTTCTCTTGCCATGTAGACTTGGAGTAGAAAGGGGACAGTGTCTGTGATGGTTTATGGTTGTATATTCATCATCATCAACATTATTATATCCTGTATTGTGACAGATAAGAAACAAGAGGTGACACATTGTTACTGTATTAATCTTTACATAATACCTTTTTTGTTTTTCATACCACTTTCATACCCCATGTCCTTGGAAGTTTCCTATGGACTGCAGTAGGATTCTCAAGAAGGTCTACCCAAGGGGGAGATGGGTCAGGGCTGGAAGATTCTGAGGGCAATATTTAGCAACCCTCCTCAAATCTTATATTTTAAAAATTCAACCTGCCATTCTTTTCTACATATGATCATATTTGTAATATTGAAATAATTGAAAATACTTCCTGATTAAATAGCCTGACATTTCATTCTGAATCTTGAAGTAATTTTGATGTCTGAGAAGGTGTGTTATGAGTCACATGCATCCAAGCATCCATGGAAACACCACATTTTCTTGGAGATACAAGTACCCTCGCTTGAGAAATCAGATTAAATTCAAACTCTTGTGTTGGAATCTCATGATACTGCACAATCTATCTTTAACTCCCTTTTCCAGTCTTTCTTCCATTAGTTCCCTGCACAAATGTACACTGCAGCTAACCTGTTGCAGTTATTCTCACATAGACTAATTTCCCATGGTTTCCTATCTTTGTTCACACTGACTTCCTTATCAATAACTTCTCCCTTCCTCTTCTGCTCCTCCTCTTCCTCTCTTCCTCCTCCTCCTCCTCCTCCTCCTCCTTTTCTTCTTCTTCTTCTTGGCTTAAATACATTCAATAATGCATCAGGTTCTTTTTTGTTGATATAGTCTGTCTTACAGTACTTTTCATCTATCCTGTTACATTCTTGATTTGTAATCTTAATTTCTCAATTATAGTGCAGTTATGCTTCGTATAACTCCACAAAACATGGGCTCTTAATATTTACTGATTTTTCTCATTTTTTATGTTCTTGAAAAGTAAAGAATTACAATTTGTCATTTTGGAAATTCTGTGTTCTAAATAGTAAATTATTATTTAATAAAATATATGAAATAAATAAATTCACTATTTAGAACATAGAACATATGAATTAATATGAATGTAAGCTTATCTATAATTTCAAAATGCAGAGAGGATCTGTGAATAATTAATGAATATCCATCCATCATTTTCCATGGGATCATAATATACATATTACTTTCTTTTATTTTCATTTTNCACAGTGACACTGCATTTTATATATATATATATATATATATATATATTAAATGTATTAAAATATATTTTAAAATATCCTATTTTAAGACATAAAAGTTTCCAGCATTCTGTATGTTTGACAAAACAAAATTAATGACTCAAAATTTTAAGTTTTCTCTTTTACATATTTCTCACATGCTTGACTATTTCCTGGGAAGATATATACATTTAAAAATACCTTTGGTACTTACTGCAAAGTAACCCTTCAGAAATACAGTATAAATTTATACTCATAAAGTAATGAATTCATAGCCTTAAATTTTTTCCCCCAAATTATAGCTAAAAACTGTTGCTTTCTTGTTTTTAGCTTATAGTTCATTGTGTATAAGGGTAAAAGTAGCTTTTGGTTTATTGGTTTTTGTTCAATAGTATCCCTTATTTACAAAATTTTATTAATCTCATTTTTTCCTTTTTAAAATTTAAATCCAAGTTAGTTAACATATAGTGTAATAATTATTTCAAGAATAGAGCTTAGCAATTCATCACTTACGTATAACACTCAGTGCTCATCCCAACAAGTGCCTTCCTTAATGCCCATCACCTATATAGCCCATTCCCCATCCAACACCCCACAAGAAACCCTCAGTTTGTTCTCTGTATTTAAGAGTCTTTCATGGTTTGTCTCTTTCTGTTTTTATCTTATCTTTGCTTCCCTTCCCTTGTGTTCATCTGTTTTGTTTCTTAAATTCCACATATGAGTGAAATCATATGATATTTGTCTTTCTCTGACTTATTTCCTTTAGCATAATACGCTCCAGTTCCATACGTGTTGCAAAATGGCAAGATTTCATTCTTTTTGATTGCCAAGTATTATTCCATTGTATGTATATACCACATCTTCCTTGTCCATTCATTCTTTGATAGACATTTGGGCTCTTTCCATACTTACGCTATTGTCAATAGTGCTGCTATAAACATTGAGGTGCATGTACCCCTTCAAATCAGTATTTATGTATCCTTTGGATAAATACCTAGTAGTGCAATTGCTGGGTCGTAGAGTAGTTCTATTTTTAATTTTTGAGGAACCTCCAAACTGTTTTCCAGAGTGGCTGCACCAGTTTTATTCCAACCAGCAGTGCAAAAGGGTTCCCTTCTCTCCACATCCTCATCAACATCTGTTGTTTCCTGAGCTGTTCATTTTAGCCATTCTGCCAGGTGTAAGGTGGTATTTTGATTTGTATTTCCCTGCTGATGGGTGATATTGAGAAGCTTTCATGCGCCTGCTAGTCACCTCCATGTCTTCTTTGGAAAAGGGCTTATTCATGTTTTCTGCCCATTTTTTTCATTGGATTCTCTGTGCTTAGATTTTGATATCTGTTTCCTTCCTCAGATTAGGAAAGGTTTCCTCTATAATTTGCTCACCTAAACTTTCTGCCCCTTTTTCTCTTTTTCCATTTTCTGGGACTCCTATTATTCAGAAGTTATTCCTCTTTAATAAGTCACTGATTTCCCTAAGTCTTGTATCATGATCTTTTGCCTTTGTTTCCATTTTGGAACTTTGTTGTTGTTGTTGTTTTTTTTCTGCTTCATTATTCTCCATAATTTTGTCTTCTGTATTGCTTATTTACTGTTCTACTTAGTCTGTCCTTGTCATTGTGGCCTCCATTTGAGATTGCATCTTGGTTATATCATATTTAATTTTGGCCTGACTAGATTTTTTTTTTAATCTCTGCAAAAAAGGATTCTTTGGTGTCTTCTATGCTTCTCTCAACCCTAGCTCATATTCTTATTATTGTGGTTCTACATTCTAGTTCAGACATCTTACTTATATCTGTGTTGATTAAGTCCCTGGCTGTCATTTATTCCTGTTCTTTCTTTTGGGGTGAATTCCTTTGTTTTGTCATTTTGGAGGAAAAAATTAATAAAATACAACACAAAAATTAAAAATTAAAAACAAAACAAATAATCAAATAAAGGATGCTATATCTTGGGTGTGTTTTGGTCTGCTTGTTGAAAGAAGCTTGATAGAGAAAATAGGGAAAGGAAAGAAAAAAAAGGTAAGAAAAAATAAAAAATTAAGAAAATTATATAATAGAATGGAATAAAATGAAATAGAATAAAAACTTTAAAATGAAAAATAAATAAATTTTTCTTTTTGTATCCAAGAAAGAGAAGGAAAAAAATGGAAAATAAAAAACAATTTAAGCAAAAACAGGAGTAAAGAAAATGAATAAATGAACCAGCAAACAGAATTTAACCTGAATGAAGTTATATCCAGTTTACCCTAGAACTGAAACTATAAAGCACTCTATAGTCCTTAACACTAAGCAGGTGGAGTAATTCGTGCTGATCTGAGAGATGTGCTTGGAGGGTGCAGTTGGGCAGGGCTTGGTGTAACAGCTCTGTTCTCCACTAGGTGGCACTGCTTAGCTTACTGGGGTAGATCAGTGTGCCTGTGAGCATGCACCTGTGCTGTAGAGAGGTGGAAATGGCTTCACCCAGCTCTCTAGTCTCTTGTGTAGTAACTTGTGCTCTCACTGACCCACAATCAAGCACCCCTCCTTTGTCTCAGGCCTCCATCCACTCCCCACCTCTACCCTCTGTGTCCACTCTGTCTGCCTGAGGGGAAGCACCTCCCTCCAGAGTTTTATTTCAGGTGGGGTTGTATTTCAAAACTGCGCACCTCAGAGACACCCCCCCCCCCCATGGTTTGGGTCCCATGCCAACTCTCTGGGAGAAGGGTCTTATTAGCAGTGGCCAGTGAAGGCTTGTCCCAGAAAATGTGCAGGGGATTGCACAGTGGCAGAGACTCAGAGATTATGGCAAATCACAACACACAGCTGGTGCCAGTTTTTGCTCCACTTTGACATCTTTGTCCTAATACCAGCAAGCATGGTTGCTCTCTGGGGGCCACTGGGACCCTTGCCTGTGGGGAGGCTGTATAGCCTCTAGCAAATTCACTCCAAGCAGGGCAACTGTGGCACATGAACCCCCCAGGCTGGGCTGCCTGCTCCTGGAGATTCACCCTGCTTCCTCACCAGAGCACTGCCAGGCACTGGGCTCTGGAACTTCAGACTCTGTGCTCTACTGTTTATAAAATCCTGATGAAATTGAAACTCTCTCCTTTCTCCTTGCCAATGGTTTCAGGGAACAGATTTCTTGTTAGGTCTCTTTTGAGTGTTTTCACTTTCTCTTTCTTTCCAGCTACTTTCAGGGGGAGTGTTTTCTTGCACTATCCTGATGCACCACACTCTCCCCTTTTCTCTTTCTCTCTCTGTCCTCTCTCTGCAAAAATAGCTCCCTACCCTCTGTGGCTTTCCTCTCCCCAATTCACCTCTCCATGCCGAGTACCTGCTGAGTTCTGTGGCTCAAGTTATGCAGATTGTTGCGTTAATTCTCAGATCAATTTCCTAGGTGTGCAAAATGGTTTGGTGCTGATTTAGCTGCATTTCAGTTCTAGACAAGCTCAAGGTCTCCATGCTGCTCCTCCATCTTCTATTAATCTCATTTTTCTATTTTGATTGCTGTCTTTTTCTTACTGATTCATTGGACCTATTGACATATTAAGGAGGTTAGCATTTATCATTGATGATAATTATAATTACATTTTAGAGTTATTGAGTCTTTTTCTTTCATACATTAAGAAATTTTTTTTCAGTTTTTTCTTTGCGTTTTAATTTTTGGTATAATATTTGGTATAATATATTAAACTTCTAGGAAAGGCCAGAAGTCCAGGTTAACAAGTAGTAAATTAATATAACAAAAAAATGTTAAGAAAGCTGTGTAGAATGCAATTCTAGACATTTGTTACAATGGATCAATTTTTCATTACATTCTTTTAATGATTTCAATACTTTTTTGTTACAAAACCAACTGCCCTTCTTAATATTTGCCAGAAGGTGGTGCTGTATTAATAAACTAAGATCTCTGTATTATAGGAAATAAATTTTTTCCAAGTATTAAAATAAAAACAAATCCTAGATCTTGACAAATAACTCTCTAATTATATGCTCACCTTATCTTTAATGTCTGTATCTTAAAATCAAAAATTTTCTTTGTACTGTATTTGGAGGGGAAGGCTTAACCATAATTTTTTACTCAGTATAAATTTTTTTCTTACATTTTCACTTTTCCTTTTCAAATTATAAGAAAAACTTAGATCTACAAATGTGGCTAAGTAGTGGATTTTAAAACTAAAATTATAGAACAGATTTGAATCATGTGAAGATTATACACTCACAGAACACACCAGCACGTGCACACACATGCAACTACTTCTCTGCTGAGATTTAAAAAATTAACTGAAAGAAACCAAAGGCAAATTTTGACATTGTGATGATTCCACAGGAATAAGCACAAAATAGTAGCTTCCGTGTTTATAGTTATTTACATTTAACAACAGACCACAAAAATTTAGCTTTAGTGGAATGCTTACATTTTATTTTATTTAAATCAAGACTCAGCCATTCATCAACGGTTCTGTAACAGAGCAAGGATTCCTTAAATCACTGCTGTCATTTAATGCCATTAAATATAGGTGACTTTTAAAAGGCAGCTAATTTAGTATAAGCTGAAATGCCTCAATATGTGCTAGTAATGGAAACTTTGTTTAGTATAAAAAATGAACCTTAATAAACCCCTTTCTTCCTGTATTGCTCCTGGCTCCAGAATTTTCTAATGAGTAGCAATGGGAGCTCAGCAACCACTATGTGGTTTCTTAACCTGACAGTAATTGTGTTTAATAAGTAGACCAGAGTATTCAACAGAAGCTCCATTGAGGTATTCAGTATTACCTAACTAATTCATACTACAGACTGGGAAACAAATGGTATGCATTAAGATTGTTCATGAGGCCCTGGTTCAGGAGAAAGAACCATGGAGATAAATGTAGAACTTTATTAGTGAGCAGAAATAGCATCAGTAATGTTTTATTTTGTTGTGTCACTGATATGTGCCTTCCAAATCCACAAAAATACATAGATCAGCAAAGTCTCACTCTGTTTTTAATAATACGTAACTCGATATGTACCCACTAACTTTACTGAGTTCCTTCTATGGGCAGTGTGTCTTCAAAGTATTCAGAACTGAAGAGTACATTTAAAAAGAAATAAAAAACAATGCTTTTCAGTAGCACTCATTTAATTAGGGATGGAAAAACATATTCATGCAGAAAATAGCAAAAGAAAAAGTTTATAGCACCAAATAATATAGTGTAAAATGATTGTGGGATTAATTAGTACCTACCTTGATTTCTGATTAATGCTTTTATTAGACTGTGAAGAAAAAGTCTAAATACGTTGTTTGATACTCATCATATCATACTGTGTAGTTATGATTATCTTCTCTTTTTGTAAATGAGGACACTAAATCCTACAGAAGTTGACTAATTTAGCCACGCACACAGCCAATAGGCCGTGGGACAGGATATGAACTCCTCTGCTCTACACCCAGACCCTGAGCCGTCTCCAATACACCAAACCCTTCCAGTACACTCCTGGAACCCAGCTTAGCCTCACAGTCATTTTGTCTGCCTCCTAATGTGAAGTTTTAGGTCTCCTGTCCTACTCTCTTCAAGTAAAAATCCCACAGAAGATTTTTTGGAGTCAGAGTTGAGATTGATTTCTGTGATTCATTTGTCACTGTGAAAAGAGATTAGGGCTGAAAGAAAGTGACTCATCTGATAGCTCATGTTCACTGCTGCATGACTGGCAGCTTCTAGAACAGAAAAGCAGACTTTTCCTTTCCTTTGGGGGTAAGCAGCACAAAGACATTTAATTCAGTAAACCTGATGACAATTTTTCTTTGAATTGGATACCCTAATTCTCCTGGGATCACTGTATAGTAATATTCCTCTGTCAATAAAATTTGAAGATAATCATTTTGAAAAGGAGGTTCATTCTCTTTTTTTTTTTGCAACTATTTATATTGTTTGCTTCTCTTCTAATAATTTTCACAAAATTATCTTATGTATTTAGGCCTTTAGAAAAGAGAAGTTGTTCTCAGAAAGCTCTGAAAGCAGAACAATTAAATGTTCCTTCATGTGATTTGTCCCATTCCCTCTCAGCCTACTGCTTAAATCAGTTTGTTCTCAATTGTCCTCAGATTGTCTGTGTGCTTTGAAATTCTTTAGAATTTATTACTTTGCTAACTATTAAAAAAGGATGTATTTTTACTAGAAAGTGTTTTGCCTTATTTGCACTTAGATTACTGGTTATGATTCCTGGTTTTTAGTAACTGGAGTCCAAAACAGTTTGGGGTAATAATTTATGATTACCCTAGAAAGTTCATCTCCAAGTCATTGATAAAGCTATTTATTAATCAAGCTCTAGTCAACAATGTAGAAGCTTTGTGAGTTATGAATATATCTGTACTGGAAGACAATATCACAGAGGCATTGAAGTACATCTTTGGAGTCAGAAAAACCTGACCAGGAATTACAATGAAAGCTTGAATAAGTTAAATTCCCTTAGCTTTGATTTCTTCTGCTTTGTTTCTTCAAAGGCTTCTCATAAGAATTCAATGAAATTACATGTTTGTGTGTGTATGTACTATATATTTACATATCTATGTATTAGCATACTATCTGGCATTTAGTAAGTCCTCAAATGGTAACTTAAATTACTATGTCTTGATTTTTTTCACGTTTTATTTATTTCTTTTGAAAGAGAGAGAGAAAGAGAGAGCATGCAATTGAGCATGCACGTGTGAAAGGGAGGGGAAGACGAGAGGAAGAGAGAATCCCAAGCAGGCTCCATGTTGTCAGTATGAAGCCCGATGTGGGGCTCAGTCCCACATAGCGTGAGATCATGACCTGAGCCAAAATCAACAGTCAGATGCTTAACCCACTCAGCCATCCAGGCACCCCCTTTTCATAGTTTTTAAGTCTTTACTCACAAACAGACATTTTTTCCCTACTCCTTTTATCAAAGATGCATTCAGTTTCTTAATTATAGAGAGAATGAACAATAATCTATTGCCACAATAGTGCTGTATAACAAGCAAGCAAAATCCTATTGACACACAACAATAAACACTTACTTTTGCTTACAAGGCCATGGTTTGGTGTTTTTGCGGTGTTTTTGCTTATCTGGTGGGACTGTGCCAATTTCCACTGTGTCTGTGGTCAGCAGCAAATCAACTGGTGGTGGGTTTGTCTAGGATTTTCTCAGCTGGGTTACCTGCTCTCTGATCCATATGATCTCTCATTCTCCAACAGACCAGTCTGGGCTTATTCTTTTTCTTTCTTTTCTTTATTTTTTTAATGTTTTATTTATTTTTGAGAGAGAGATAGAGACAGCATGAACAGGGAAGGGTCAGAGAGAGAGGAAGACAGAATTTGAAGACAGACTCCAGGCTCTGAGCTGTTAGCACGGAGCCTGATGTGAGGCTCGAACCCACGAACCATGAGATCATGACCTGAGCTGAAGTCAGACGCTTAACCGACTGAGCCACCCAGGCGCCCCCAGACTTGTGGAGAATCCCAAGCAGGCTCCACATTGTTAGTGCAGAGCCCCACGTGGGTTTTGGACTCCTAAACTGTGAGATCATGACCTGAGCTGATCAAGAGTTGGACACTTAACTGAGTCACAGAGGCACCCCAAATTAGGGTTATTTTTATAATTAACCTACCATAAAGACAAGGTGGCTAAGAAAAAAAGAGACTTCAAAAAGTTGTAACCTGTTTTTGTATCTGTTGCTTTCAACGTCTCATGATTTTTACCTTCATACCAGTGCAAAATACTATTTTATACAAAAACAGCTAACCATTTTTGATGATATACTAAGTTCTAGGCCTATTAGTATTTTACATTTCCTTTTGTATTTAAATTTCACAGCTACCCTTCAAGGTAGACAATATTATTATTATTTTATTATTATCATCTCTATTTTGGAGGTTAGTGGACCTTAGAGAAATAAGTAATTTCTTCACAGTCAGAATGGTAATAAACAGCAGAGCCAGAATCTTCATTCAGGTTGGTTGGAGTACAGAATTTGCATTGCAATACTGCCTTTCTCCTGTTTTCCATCAATCTTGTTTATTGATTCTTGAATGTGTTAGCCAAAACAAACACTGACCAGTTAGGTGATTTTCACTTTGTATTAAATACAAATAAATTAACTCATGCCAGAAGCTATAGTTTTGAGACATAACTCTTTTATATATAATTATTACAAGAGGTAAGCTAGAGAATACCTCGGAGGTCCTTTTTCCACCTGCAGTGTACATGAACTTAACACGTTCAGAACCTGTATTCTAATTGGTAGCCATGTTCCCATAGCAGAATGAACCAATTAACTGAGTTTTCATCCAGCTTCTTGCTAAAATGTCAGGACTAAAACAGGACTCATTTAAAGGCATCCAATAATAAACGGGGTCCATTTAAAACAAGGCACCCTAGGCTGTATTCCTAATTAGAAGATTGAAATGATCTCTATCCCAGAAACTGTAACATATTCTTAGTATTTACCTCATTTTGTTAGATGTTCTGATGTATAATATCACCTGAGTCACTGAGACATGTTTTGGAAACTTTTCTACTACATGAAATAACCTTCACACAGAATAAAAAATAATTGGCTTGGATGCATATGAACTGTATGCATTGACAGGATGACTATTACACTCGGTCCCTCGCAAACTTCCTTGGTTTCTCTCTTCCTTTTGCTTCTGCTATTCCCCACCTCTACCTCTGCCCCCCGCTCTGTTGCCAAATTTCCAGCACACATGTGTAAATCTACAGATGAAATCTTTCCCATTTTCCCTCTTTGCTTCATGGTCCCTGCTACTGCCCTGGTCCTGACTCATCATCTTTCTTTTGGAACGCAGAGCAACTTTCTAACATTCTTATCTGTGTGTCTCTTTCTTTTATACCAATTCCAGTTAACATTTCAAGATACATATCCCCAAATTCTTTATTTTAATATAAGTGCTCTTATTAGTGATTACCCTCATCTTTCTAGAATCATCTCTCAGGTCCTTCGATGTCTTGGAGAAATCTGGGTGTCTGATGGAAAAATCTCAATCTCACTCCACTTTTAAGTGACAATGGGAACGGGGTGAGGGACATAGAACCAGGAAAGAGAAGAGTAGCCTTACAAGTCATTCTGATCATCTGTATAGGGTGTTGACTGCCATTCACAATTCTATTCAAGGGTACAGGCTATTGATGAAGCGATCAGATGGCTATTGTAGGTCAGGTAAGCTGGAGACTAGATCTAGGGAAATAAGTTAATCTTTGGAAGGTGAGTACCAGAAAATGTAGTTCGATGCAGGAATCATGCAGCGGTCTGGGATGGATCAACTAGAGAAGCACTAGGTAGATGGTACTAAAGCTGAGCTCCCCCCAAACTCAATGAAAAATTGGGAATCTCTCTTTGAAGATCACAGGAAAGATGTAGGAAGCTGGTATAAAATGAAGCTGGATGGAACTGTGCTGTTGTGTGACTAGGTACCTATTCATCACTGCTTCTTAGGGTGGTTCACTCATAGATTCTTCCTATATGATTTTAGTAGAGGAGAATTATATGTGGAATTCATTTCCCATTCTTTTTGGATAAAGCCTCATTAGGCTTAACTTCATAGAAAATTACAGAAAGCAAAGGAGAAAGCCTGATAGTGAAGAAGTTATTTAAATGATCAGTATATGTGAAGAATGTTCAAGCTTAGTAATAAACAAAGAACTGGAATTTGAAATAATATAAACATTTTTATTGATAAAAATGACAAATATAAAAATGCAGGGGATCCCGAATGGCTTAGTTAGTTAAGTGTCTGACTTCGGCTCAGGTCACGATCTCCTGGCTCTTAAGTTCTAGCCCCACGTCAGGCTCTGTGCTGATAGCTCAGAGCCTGAAGCCTGCTTCAGATTCTGTGTCTCCCTCACTCTCTGCCCCTCCCTTGTTCATGCTCTCTCTCTCTTAAAAGTGAATAATATTTAAAAAAAACTTTTTAAATGTAGTCAATGTTTCTAAGAATGGGTGTAAGTATATATTTCCTGTGATTATTTAAGAGAATTCCTAACTATCCTTTGAAGTTTTGGGGAGTTTAGTACCACCTCCTTATACTGCTGATGATTTTAGTACAAAATATTAGAATTTGGTTTGGTGATATGTATTTGAACCTTAAAAATATCTATATTGTTTCACTTAACATTCTACTCCTAATAATTTATTCTGCCAAAATAATTAATGATGTTTCCAAATATGTACAAATAAGGGCATTTATCACAGCATTTGGAGCAAAATTTTGTAAATTTGGGGCAACAGCTTAAATATACAGTGATATGGAATTGGTTAAGCAAATGCTGGTACACCATTAAAACTTACACTATAGAGTAATAACATGGGGTAAATAACCATAATGTTTTATTATGAATATAATAGCGCATTAAACAACCGTGTTTCTATAAAACTTCAAATGTGTATGTCCTAACAGGAAGAATCTTATTAGGCTATAAACAAAACTGCTTTCAGTGATTACCTTTGAGGGTGAGATTACTAAGGTTATTTATTTTTTGTGTGTTCTTATACATTAAGATATTCTTTAATGTTTATTTTACCATCAGAATAAAACCTACACATTTTATTTTTTAAAAGTATTGACTAATATATTTTATATTTGCTCTTATTAACAAATAGGAAATTTTTTTTCTTGTTTGTGCTTCTCTAGGAATGATTTCTATGAGGTCTATATTATTTTAAAATATATGTTGCTACATTATTTGAGTGAAGTGTCACTATTTATTAACAGTGCATTTCAGCAGCTGTAACACATAACATTTATTTAAATAGTAATTTGTTTAGTAGGAATTCAGTCAACAAAGATTTGATAGTTGGGGATTCTTCACAAAACAACAAAGATATCGCGAGGAAGGAGAAGCTACACAGGGAGGCATAATCACTCTGCTGAGGGCTTCTTAAGCTAACCTCCCAAGTCTCCCATCAATATCTGAAAAATCAATTTTCTTCTCTCAGATTTCTTCTCCGTCTTAAAGCTAAGACTAGCTTTATACTGGATGAGTTTGGAGGTTTTGGGGGATTACCTTATCAGGATATGTTTATCCAGTGGGTGATATGTGAAATTTTGCAAAAATATATTGGTAAACTTACAATTATAAAACTAGATTGGGATGTTTGATGTTTATTAATATAACAAAGGGGAAGTCATTTATCAACTCTGTTTATGCTATTAAATATTTACAAAGGTAAAGCTTCCAGAATAATTGCAGTCATTTGCAATGCATTCTAACCAGATGGCATCTTCCATGCCCTGTTTAAACCAAGGGAAACTAGTAAGGTAACTTTATCAAGTTACGATTATAGTTTCATCTGCAGGTGTATCAGGCTTTGAAACACAGTCCAGTCTGAACTTGCAGGGAGTGCACACTTGTAGGACTGCTTTTGGATGGTTTAGAACAGAAATCTGGAGCTCAGAATGTGAGACTTGGAGGCAGCAAGAGAGAGCACTGTTGCTGAGAATGCTGCTCAACATTACTGAATTTTAAAGAGACAGTTAAGAAAGTTTCAAGATAACCATCAGATATGCAAAGCTATAGAAGCCACAGCTATTGATCGTGCCTTGATATCAAAATATTTTTAAATAGATGTGAAATCCAAGCCTGTATTTCTTTGAAATTCTGCCTGATTTAAATTACTCTTTTGAACATAACTTTTTAAAAATAGGGAGGTCAAATTAATAGAAGCAAACTCCTAAAGTTCAAGGTATAGTTGAACATTATTATCAAACTGAAGTCAAAATCCTAATTTGGTACTTAAGAAGGCTTTATTAATTTCTGGTAGTATCTTGTCATCTTTGGTTAACTTACCACAATAAAGCAATATCATACATACACTTATGCTAAACACATAAAATGCTGGACAAGCTCACTTATTTGTTATTTTAAAATAATAAAACATGGGGGCTGGGTAGCTCAGTCAGTTAAACATCTGACTTTGGCTCAGGTCATGATCTTGCAGTCTGTGAGTTTAAGCTCTGTGTTGGGCTCTGTGCTCTCAGCTGAGATCTGAGAGCACAGAGCCTGGAGCCTGCTTCAGATTCTGTGTCTCCCTCTCTCTCTGCCCCCCACTCCCACCCCTAAAATATAAATAAACACTTAAAAAACACTAAAACACAAATAAAAGAAAACAAAATGTATTTTATTCTAAATATATCAAGGAATATAGTTTAGTTTTCTGGAATTTTTTTGAAAACTTATTGAAACACAGTAAGTAGGAAAATAATCATAGGCATTTAAACAGCTTTTTATGGTTAAAAAGGTTAAAATACACACTTTTTAATGTTATAGTAGAAATGAATATACTTTTCTAGACATCTGACCCACTGATGGTATTATACCATGATATTCAAGTAAGTCTTTACTTGTACAGTATTAGACTACTAATAAAAAATATTATGATCTTTATTCTTATGCAGACCACAAAGTAAGATCCAACAATCCTTCCAAACTTCTCAAGACCAACCCATTCTATTGTTTGTTGAAGAAAGAAAGCATGAGCTTCCAGTTTCTTCTTTATCTGGGTGAGTGCCTACTTAATGTAGCACAAATTGCAGAGGACTTTAATCAAATGATAACAAGTTGGGGTTTCGTAATGGGGGTCAGAAGTCCTATCACATTCATTTTCCTTTTTAAGGTGTTACATTAGCCTTTAATACTGAGTGTCCTGCTAACAACAAAAACCGTTGAGACAAGTATGCATCCAGCAGAGCTGGGCTTAACCAAGCTTCCCTGGCAGGCGACCCTCCCCATATTTCAGAGCTTTCTCTACCGAATCAAATGGTCAGCTTTGCCGTTTGCTGTCATGGTGCTCTCCTGAACTCTCAGCTTATGCCACATTTAAATATGCTTTGATGGGTATTGCTACACTCTGTCACCTATCATTCAATTAAAATTTAATTTTATATTAAATGCCACCTAGACATATAGGTCCTAATAAATTGCCTATATAAACAGAAAAAGCTTCTAGATAATATTTCATATATTAGCTGCACACAAATGAAAAAGTCCTTATTATCTTTGCATAATACATCATTATAGTTTTGGAAATTTCAATCTGATTGGTAGACTAAAAGATATTTTCATATAATCAGCTATTTGACACATACATGCATATATAACAGACACATATATAGATATTAACATGGATACATAGATTTAGTACCTTACTGGATGTCAGGCATGGTGTTACTATCAGGAATGTGTTGGGGAACAAAAACACACTATTGTTTATATGGAATGCACTCTCTGGGGTTGGGGAGGCATTAATTAGATGATATAATAATGAACATATACAAGTGGAGTAAGTGTAATAAAGACCAGCTTACAGGTACTATGAGAGGATATGGTTGGAGGTTTGACCTAATTAGGAGTTGTGCTGACTGAATTCAGAGAAAAAGAATGTTTAGATATTACCCAGGCAGAAAGCGGGTGAGGTGAACATGCTCCAGGCAAAGGAATCAGATAGGGTCGAGTTTCCTTGAAGACTGTTTGTCTTAATGGATCACCTCCACTTTATACTCTCTGAGAGTTAAAGGCAGGGACCAAGGTATACCATTCTCTGTCCTTTATATTCCGCAGTTTTTCCACAAGCGGCACCAACTCTCAGCTTAGTTCCTGGGTCTGTGCCCTAAGACGGAGGGACACAATGGAAAAAAATAAAACAAAACAAGCAAAATCAACCAAATTATTTGTAAATTAACTAAGGTAATTAAGAGTGCAATTTGCTAGCTTCTTTAGGTAAATAAAGATCTTTAGCAATTTAAATCCCTGTAATCTGATGCTGATTATTTCTTATTTTTAAAAAGATTTATTTTGAGAGAGAAGGAATAAGAGAGAGCTAGTGAGTGTGTGCATGTACCTGTGCACAAGCGGGGGAAATGCAGAGAGAGGGACAGGTAGAATCCCAAGGAAGCTTTGCGCTGTCAGCACCAAGTTTGATGTGGGGCTGGATCCCAGGAACCGTGAGAACATTACCTGAGCTGAAATCAAAAGTCGAACACTTAACAGACTAAGCAATCCAGGTGCCCCTGATACTGATTATTTCTAATGATTTAACAGTAAATCATTTAAATGAAGTATTATCAAAGACTTTTAAACCTACAAAGCAAAGATCCATTTAACCTACATGGAATTTAGATATTTATCAATAATATCATGATTAGCCTAAATGCATTTGGATACTTAATATTGCTTTGCCATTTTCCACATAACAATTGTTTTTGAATGAACAAACAATTTAGAGCATGAAGAAAAAAAGGTTATAGGTCTTTGGCCACAGAAATTCATTAATTCTCTGGCAACATAAGTTGTTTAATCTGTCAAATGCCTTTTCTCTTTTGAAACAATACTACATTCCAAACAAATACTAGTGGTTATCTTCTCATGTCATACCTGCAATATAGTACATTCCACATCACAACTGCAGGTAAGATTCTCCCAGAGTCCAAGTCAGGAAGCAGGGCATTTCAGAGTCTTGAAGAACAGGTAGATGCTGAAAAAAGGAATCAGTAGTGATTCTTCAGGCAAGATAGGGGAAAGAAATAAGAAAAATAAAATAACATGTCTACTATGGAAATCACTCTAGTGGATAGACAGTGTATTTATATATATTCAATCTCTCTGTCTATTATATATATTCATATCTGTCTGACCAATAAAATGATAAACATATATATATACATGCACAATTAATTATATATATATGTAATTACAGTGATAAATAACATCAGAGATTGTCAGTACTACATATGTTATTACTTGAAGATGAACTATCAAGGTCTAAAGATAAAAGTGATAAACACAAATTTTTGCATCCCACAATATATTTCTCCAATACTATGAGACTATCTATTCTCTTTAGAAGCAATTTCACAATAGACTTCTAATGTATGGTTTAGTTCTATGGTCCTAAATAAGACAGTCACATAAAAGTCCTGGCCAACCCATCTTGAAGAACACCCTGTGTATTAACCATAGCACAGGCCAGGTAGGGATTCTCATTAAACATTAAAATGTGTTAGAATGATAGTATATACTTTCTTGGCATATATGCTACAATAGGCCATGAATTTATATGTCTTTAGGGCTTAGCAAGTAATATAAATGCAGAAGTAGTATAAGACAATGGTTGTCAAAATGTAGTCTTGGGACCAGTAGCATGAGCATCAACCAGGGAACTCATAAATAATGTAAGTTTTGGGGCCTCACTGAAGACCTGGAAGATCAAAAACCTAAGGTGAGGCCAGCAAAAATGTGTTTTAACAAGCTCTATAGGTAATTCTAATTCATGCTCACGTTTGAGTACAATCACTGTCGAATAATGGGGGGTTATGGATTATAATGTATTTGAGAGTGAAAATCCTAAAGCATTCAAGTCCAATGTCAACAAACTGAGCTGATTGAAACAAAGCACAAACACCATATAGGACAAAAAAATTTAACCCATAGTAGAATAGTTTATATCTATATATTTAAAGGAGTTTTGACACCTTTTATTTCAGGAATGCTCAATTTGTAGTTGGTCATAATTGAACTATCTAGAAAACACTCCTCTCTGGTTATCCACATTGCTGTCCCCAATTATATGCCCTCTAAGCCACAGTCTCTACTATTCAAATTATTTGGAGTCAGTGAAACCTCTTCATAAAGTAAAAATGGTATAACATGTATGCACATTTTATAAAATGGAGTGATCTGTCTCAAGTGGCTTTCTTATTGATTTGAAAATCTGTAAAACTCATAAAAAGGTTTTCTGAACATCTAATCCAACCTGTTTGTTTATTTTTTCCAATCTGTTCATTTTATAGCTGGGTAATGTGCTGAAGAGCAAAGAGTGAATAGATGTAGGTTGTAGTAGTGGTTATGACAAACAGTCAAATGCATGTATCCCACACACTGAAAAAGCTGCCTTCTTTTTGCAATAAATACTCATATTTATAAATTATGAATATATAACACGTAGAAAACAAAAATTTTCAGTAAGAATACGTCTATAAATTTATAATCAAGACCAGTGAGAATGATTCAGTATTTGCTTCATGAGGGAGTGGTATGAGAATTCTTAAGTATTCCTATTATAATTAATATACTTAAATATTACAAGTATAGCATGCAGCATAACAAAACAACTGAATTTTATTAACTCTGATTCTTTTATCCATTCATCATATAGGTTAGAGTGCCATATATACTTGGAGCTCCCCTCACTAAATAAAATATTTATAAGAGAATGGTTCTTGTTTGCCAAGTTTCTGTTGTATCCTATTTTCCAGATTCTTGGCACACTGTCAGTACTCAATAAATATTTGTTGAATAGATGAAAGTGAAGACAAATTATTTAATTTTGCTGCCTACTCATATCCTTTTTTTCTGAAATTATTCTCCCATAGCCCTAACTGTGTGTACTATGGGGCTTGTAACCCTTTCACCATGGCTGATGGGATGTATAACTGATGGGATCGGGATGAATTTAACCATTTACTTCTATGTCCTGAAAATATGGAATTGGGACACAGAGCCTTCATGAAACTGTGCTCAGCATTTGAACTGGGTGGTACTAGGTTGGCTATTTCCTGTGACTTTTTCCATGGTCCACCTATACTATGTCTGAGGTGACAAGATAACTTCAATCAATAATGCATGCCCTTATGCTTACATTTATTGGGATGTACAGATTATTAAAATAACTACAACATAAATAATGTTAAGAAATTAGTGTCGTGAAGAAATGTAAAGCTGGGCAAG
Source organism: Crocuta crocuta (assembly GCF_008692635.1). Taxonomy (NCBI): domain Eukaryota; kingdom Metazoa; phylum Chordata; class Mammalia; order Carnivora; family Hyaenidae; genus Crocuta; species Crocuta crocuta. The sequence goes on along the minus strand of NW_027531005.1, from coordinate 9,949,091 downwards.
GCAATAGATAGCAAAGGGGGTATGTGTTATTTTCATAGTCAGGGACCGACTCTGAGCTGGCAGCATTTGATCAGACTTACATGAGGTGAGGAGCAAATCATGTGGATAGCTTGGAAAGTAATAAGCTTGGAAAGTAATAGGAAAACAATACATAAGCTCAAAATGCAAGAAGACCAGTTTTCTGGGCTATAGTGAGGGAGATGGGAGATGAAACTAGAGATATAGTCAGTGGCCAAATCCTTTGGGAGGATAAGATCAATGGAATTTTTGCTAATGGCACTGTTAAACCTTTTTAAGAGTTTTAAGAAGAGGAGTGATTTATGTGGTTAAAAGATCATATCTTGGGTGACAAAGAATGGAAGCAGAGAAACCATTTAAGGTGTTAACACCGGTCAAGCAGTAAGGTGGTAGTAGTAGATGTGCTGATGATTAGATTCAAGATATATTTTGAAAGTAAGCTGAGAGGATTTGCTAAAGATCAGATTTACTGGGCAACTCCCCTAGATGAACGTGGTGACCTTTATGGAAACAGGAACACTTGGGGGAGAAGCAAGTTAGTTTGGGGTTATAGAATCAAGAGTTTGGTTGTGAGCCCGTTAAATTTGGGATGGCTATTAGACATGGAAGTGAATATACTGAGTGGTCTTGAGCTTATATGTCTCGAGTTCAGCACAGTGATTGACAAGAGCAGTTTTACTAGATTAGAGGGACAAGAAGATGTGCAAGGTGAGGTCAAGAGTGAATAAGAAGCAAGGAAGTATGAAGACCGCAGATGTAGGCAATTGCTACAATGAATTTTTATTTAAAAAAATGGAGAATTAAGGTACAACCTGTAAGGGACTATAGATCAAAATATTAAGATGGATACTTTAAAATATTATAACTTGAGGGTATATATGACTATGGAATGAACTAATAGAGAATGGAAATATGCGACAAGAGAGGGTAATTATAGAACGGACATCTTTGAGTAGATGGGAAGGGAAGTAATCTAGTCCATTAATGAAAGGGTTGGCCATAGACAGGGAACAATTTCTCTATTACAACAAGAATGAAAGCAGAGTGTATGAATATGGACACAGGTCATTTGGTAGGTATGATGATAGGGAGAACATGTAAGTTCTCTACTTTTCATTGATTATGAGGTAAGGTTCTCAGTTGAGAGTGCTATATGGGAAGGGGTGTTGGAGAGATTGAGAGAGAAGATGTTTAAAATTGTCTTTTCAAAGTATGTAAGAGTGAATTAATTAGGGAAATATTTTGTGCATGAAAGAAGAGTAAAGGAGAAGGAATCTGAAATCTAGAAAGAAGACCAAATGGTACCATGGTCCTCTTGTCCTTGGGTATGTCTCTTTTCCATAAGTCCATCCCTCTTCCCAGCCATTTGTTTTGTTTTGTTTTGCTGAAGCAAGTTTGAAAATATTATAGTTGTTTTTTAACCATCTTTGATTCTGATGAAAACTCTGCATAAACATAACAAGGTATTATTATGATATACTAACCAACCTCTATTTGATCCTGGTAGGTTCTCCAAAGGGTTTCCCCATTCAGTCAGCAACAATCATTGCCTCAAAAAGCAGATGACAGAAGAGTTAAGTTTTTAGCTTTGGAATTACTAAATAATCTCTAAAGGACACAAGGAATGAAGTTTATGCCATTAGAAAATAATCTTGAAGAACATGAGATCAGTAGGAGTCCGTTTGTTTGTTTTGCTGGGTTACGAAGATGGAGACAGTTGAGTGAAATAGTCCTTCCTTGTGCAAGTGATGAAATTTATAAAAATTTGTAATATTTGGAAAGGCAATAACTGTGGCCATTCTATTACCAAGCTGTAGCCCCAAGCACTGAGAGGAGCAAACCTTATCACACCTGGGACCCATTTACCACACATGTGTTACATGTGGTACACCCACTGGGAAAGCCAGTAGAAGGAAGAAGAGGGCACAGATATTGGTGGACTCTAAAAAATTGAGTTACGATTCTTCCACACTTACATTCTTGGCCTGAATATTGGATTTCTTTTTTGTTTTTTAAGGGAGAAAGAACATTTTATAAGTTTATGGAGAGGAGAGAGAATCTGGCTTCTTGTTTCTCTCTCCACTGCTTCTATTTTAGGATTGGACAAGGCAGTTTTTCCTTCCTTTCAGGATGCTGAGTATTGATGTATACGATCCCATGAAAGGGGAGAACTGAGAGTTGTAGATGATATATGAAAGCAGCTAGCCCACAAGCTTGAGATAATTTCTGCTTTAGAAACTTGTTGAATTGATTGAATGACTAAAACTTTAACAAGTAGAGTAGCTTAAAAATGCTGATTCAGAGTGTCCTGAATCTTTGGTTTGGTCCTGTTAACATGGGTTTGAGCCTCTTCCTGTTGAGTATGGCTTTTTCTTTCTGGGTAATTTAAAAGTGTGATTAAATGTAATCATAAAACTGTTAAGGATCCAGAAGCAAGTTAATTACTTTTAAAGTTGAAATTTCTGGGTTTTCCCCCCTCTGAAATGTTTTCTCTAGGCTATGAAGTAATTTGAGAGAAAATTATGAACATTAAAAAAGTTACGTGTACAATTGATGCCATTAACACTAGAAATAAACTTTTTTCAGGGTCCATTATCAGTTAAAGAAGACATGTGATTCCCTGAATGACTTATAATAGGTGGTTGAAATAAATCATTCCACTTGACTGTATGGGATTTAAGTAAGAAAGAAGCATAATTGGGTCAATATATTAAGGGTCCCAATTTGGGGATGATAACTCCTAAGAATTGTAATCTACTTAGTATACAAATTACTCTGAGGAAGTAGACAAAACAGAACAAAACTAAGAAGAGGACAAAAAAAAAATCTATGTTTATAATTTTGTATTGATTTTTTGTGGTATATAAATTAAAAGATTGGACTGATTCTGTATGTGAAAAGATTAAAAAACAAAACTCTAGACCTTGTGAAGAACACAATTATGATTCCCAGAAGCCTGGGACACACAGCCAGGGCTCAGACACACATTCTCATGTATAGGCAGATGATTATAGGCAGAAGTGTGAGTGTTCGCATTTGTGGGTACAGCAAGAAGCTGATAAAGGATTTGATTTTAGGGACATATTCAAGATTTGTACATCTTGCTCTTAAAAATATATTCAATTACTTAAGAAATTTGAAGATGTTTTTCTCCTATTTTCTTTCCCATTAATAGTCAAAATATGATGAAATTTAAAAATATTTTTATACACAGCCCATACGCATAAACTACAATCACTTAACTATCTGTTTTGCTAAACTTGACAATCTGTTGTTGCCTGACTTGTGTTCTGTTTGTTTAATGTGAAGATGCAGACAGCCTTCTGTTCTTTTGTTTATNTGGGTTGAAATTTTTTTTTTTTTTTTTTTTTTTTTTGCTAAAAGGTAACAGAGTTACAAGTACAAAACATTTATTTAATTTGTTTAAATTTATAAAACCATGCCCGTTCTCTAGGCCTTTAGGGGCATGAACTAAATAAGAACATATGGCATCATCTATTATTTTCTGAACTCTAGTTATGTAGTGAGGCATTGTTTAAATGTCAATGAGGAAATCTCGGATTGCTCTCCTTGGAACAGTGATTTCTTGGATAATGTTCAGTTGCATTTAATAAAGGGACATTTTATTTTCTTTAAGTAATCCACCAAGACCATTGTTTTCAATCTTTTAAGAATAATAGGAAACATTGAGAATTCCTTTCTACTCATGGAAGTCCAACTAACCCAATTAGCCATTGTTGTAGGGCATATTATTTTAAAAAATATCTTAGTCATGTGCTGTAAGTAAATTTACAATGTATTCAGATTGCCAACAGCCACAGCATTTTTTTTTTTTTTTAGCACCTATAGTCTTAATTCCTAAGTGAAAAGAAAGTTAAAAATGTGGCAAATCAGGGGTACGTGGGTGGCTCTGTTGGTTAAGCATCTGACTTCAGCTCAGGTTATGATCTCAGGGTTCCTCAGCTGGAGCCCTGCATTGGTAGTCTGCTGTCAGCACAGAGCCCACTTCAGATCCTTTGTCCTCTCTCTGTCCCTCCCGCACTCATTCTTTCTCCCTCGAAATAATTAAATAAACTAAAAGAATGTGGCAAGTCAGGGAATATTCTTTTAAAGAATATTTTTTTATTTACAATAAGTTTATATTTCTGTGATTAATGTTGGCAGAATGGTTACAATTGTTTTTTAAAAATTTTTAATGTTTTATTTATTTCTGAGAGACAGAGAGGCAGTGTGGGCAGGGGAGGGTCAGAGAGAAAAGGAGACACAGAATCAGAAGCAGGCTGCAGGCTCTGAACTAGCTGTCAGCACAGAGCCCGACACGGGGCTCGAATCCACGAACTGTGAGATCATGACCTGAGCCAAAGTTGGACACTTAACCGACTGAGACACCCAGGCACCCCTACAATTGTTTTAGATAGCATGAAATGACTATACTGAACAGGAAAGAATGGATAAGTTATACCAGGCCAAAGTTTCTAAAAGTCAAAAGTTTTTGGTTGGTTGGTTGGTTGTTTTACCAGAAGCCAAGCCCAAAAAACATAGATTTAAGGTCTACCTAAATGGTCAACATAATAGGCAAAAGGATGTTCTATTTTAATCCTATCAGTAAGTAGTTGAGAACAGATCTGAAACATTGACTACCTTTTCTCATTTCTTTCTACTGCTTTCCTCCAAATTTTCTACTGGTGTATGTATATATGCATATGCACTTGCACAACCTTCCAGGTTATTCCGTGATGGTACGGTGGGTGAATAACTGCTTTTTCTTCCAGTTTACATCTTGGCTTTTATTAACATTTTTATTTGAAAGGTTTTGCTCAACACCTGTAATGCTCATATGTTAAGGATTTGTGCCTATTTTAGCTGGAAAAATTTAAAGCCATCAGAAATCTACAATGTATTAGAATTACATTATTCTTCCTCTGCTATCTTGGATAGGACCAAACGGCCTGTTAAAAGTCTCTGAAGTGATCCTATATTTGGAGAAAACTCCATGTTATATACTATTAACGTAGAATTTGTCCAGAAATATGATATAATTTGGATGGATTAGAGCATCAATCTCTTGAATATTGCCCTACATTTTTTTTTCACTTAAAAACCAGCACTATTAACATTTAAAAAACAAAATTTGGTTGAAGTTAGAACAAAATAACAAAGGAAATATAAGAATATTTCTTTGAAAGAAACTGGAATAGATGTTTGCATTTCTAGTGGTTAATCTGTGTTTTTAAATTTTTCACTAATGATTTTTAATCTATTTATTTGGATAATAGAATTAATGAAGGATCATGACCCTACCTTTCATGTGATAATGAATTTCACGTAGGCTCAAAAGATTTTGTACCTAAAGAGATATTTGCCTAATATTTCACAACCAAAGGCTAGAGCCACATGCTGATGCCTTACCAAGCACTCCTTCTAGGAGATCTCCTTCTTGGGCTCCAGATCCTTGCTGATCATTTCAACGTGGGCATTACATAGACAATTTACATTCAGTAAATCAACAGTAGATCTAATCATCTTGAATCTGCTTACTCTTGTATCCCCATCTGACAAAATATACACTTAACTTCTTCCTCTTCCTTATCACCACACTAAATCCCTGAGAAGTCTTTTCCGGTTTTGTCTTTCTAATTCTCTTAGATATAATCAATGTCCCTATTTTCTCTACTTTAGTCTGAATACTTTTTCCTACCCCTACATTGTGGCAACACTTTGCAGCTCCTTTTCCTGCCGATAATTTGCAGTCTCCCAAACCTTGGAAGTAATTTTATGAAGTGTCAGTCTGAGAATGAAACAAGCTGCTTAAAACCCTTTGATGGCTCCCTATTGCCCTCATTCTTAAACCCAAACACCTTAGCATAGGTCATGAGGTCATTAGTGATTTATCTTTGACTTCTCCATAGCCATCTGGTAGTCTCAAGCCTCAGCAGAAGCCCTAACTGGGGTGGTTTAGAGACTGGCCATAATGATGTTTCACCTGTTACATAGGGGATGGCCTTACACTGAGCGTCTAAGGTTTCTACTGTGCTACTACTTATTAAGGATGAATGATATGATACCTGAACATTTGAGGACAATATACTTTGCCTTGTGGAGTACTCTTCAGTATTAAACAATCATTTGTTTTAGAGGATATTTATTTGTACTTCAATTTTATAAAGAAGGGCATACTAAATTTTGGAACTTTTAAATTTTGATATAATTTCTAACTTACAGAGCAGTTGGAGGAATAGGAATTTCCATATACTTGTTATGCAGTTTCCAGTTCAAATTTTCTCCATTTGCTTTATCATTTTTTCTCTCTTACTCTCTCACACATACATGCACCATTTTTTCTTAAACTTTTGAGAGTATATTGGAATACAGTCCTTCAACACTCCTAAATATGCCAGTGTGTATTTCCTAAAAACAAGGATATTTTATTTCAGAACACATTGAAACAAAACTATTTTCTAATTCGTAGCCTATATTAAAAATGTTCTCAATTGTATCAATAAAATCATACAGCATATACACTAATTGGTCCAGTTTATTTTGCATAGCAAAATGTGAGAGTCACCTATCTTGTGCAAGATTTTTCCCCTTTTTATTGTTGAGTAGTATTTCACTAATATACTACAATTTGTTTATTCATTTTTATGATAGTAAATATTAGAGTTTTTCCATTTTTGCCAATTATGAGAAAACCTACTGTGGACATTCTTGTTTAAGTTTTTTGGTAAGCCAATGTTATGTTTTTATTTCTCTTGGGAAATACCTAAGAACAGAATCACTTGGTCATACTATAGATTTATGTTTAACTTTGTAAAACTCTTTCCCAAACAAAGCACCTACACCATTTCACACTCATTTCAAGAGTTGATGGATGCTCCAGTGTCTTCATATCTCACTAATATTTGTTGTTATCCATTTTAATTCTAGGTATATTGAATATTAACTATTAATAACTCATTGTGGCTTTAACTAGTATTTCCCTAAAGATTAATGGTTGAGCACCGTTTATGTGCTTATTAGTCATTTTATTCCTTCTTTGTTAAGCATCCAAATCTTTTTCCCTTTCTTTAGTGAGCTATTTTTTTCTATTGCCAAGTTATAAGAGTAATTTATATACCATGAATATATGCCTTTGTCAGTTATACATTTTTCAAGTATTTTCACTTAATGGAAATTCTCTCAGTAAAAAAACCTCACAGTGTGGCTTGCCTATCCATTGTTTTCATGCTATCTTTTGATGGGCATAAATTTTTCATTCTAATGAAATGTAACTTAGCATTTAAAACCTTTTTGGGATTTGCTTTCTGTGTCCAGTCTAAAACATCAGTGTTTAACCCTGAGGAAGATATTCTCTTATGTTTTCTTCAGGAAGCTTTTGAGCTTTAACTATTAGATTTAGGTTTATGCTACACCTCAAATTAATTTTTCCTGTATGTGAAATAGTGGCTGAGGTTCACTTTTTTTTCCATATGAATATTCAATTATCCCAGAAACATTTGCTGAAAAGACTTTCCTTTCCCAATTTAATTACTTTGGCATTTTTGTTGAAAATCAACTGAATGAGGTTTCTGCTTCTGCCTAGCATGTATAAAACTAGAAACATGCCTTGTCCATTCTAACAATCCTACATGGCTGGATAAACTAGAAAATCAACTTCTAGCCAAAGCAGCAGGACAACTGAATAACATGGAACACAAAGTGAAACAGCCCCTCCAGGGAGTAACAGCACGTGCAAAGTGGCTTATCTGTAGCAGAGCATGGGGGGAAGGAGTGCTACCAGACAGGCAGAGAAGAATCCGTTAAAAATGTAGCATATCATTGGAAGCCAAGTATGGGCTGCCATGTGTGATTATTGTGGCTCCTGCATGCAGCTATTCTCTGTGAAGCCTCATAAAGTTTCACCCTGGGCAAGCGCAGCTTAGCATATGATTAAATACTGAAGGAACCCACACAACATGTCAGCAGCTTTTCTTCTCTAGTTCTCTGGCCTGCAGACTGCAGCCTCCTCAGCCTCCTGGATCTCGGGGTCCTTGCCTAGACAGCTCGGCAGGACCCCTGTGCTCTGTTTGGGTTCTACCTCTGCATGCAGTCTAGAAAGCATCCCCAGGAAGAAACTGAGAGATCGTTCAGCTTACCTGTGTATTTCCCTACCTGCTTTCCTCTTCCCTGCCTGTTGTCCTCTGAAAAGAATTGCCCCATGTAATTTACAAAGTTTCCAGTTGTTTTTGGGCTAAGAGCTATCTGACATCAGTTGCACTTTTGTGTCCAGATTATGTTCTTTTTAAGACCTGTATTTATTAGTCAAAAGGCCAAAGATATACAAGTTCACAAACACACAATACAAACACAGAGGAAAGGTAAACAAGGGGGAGAATTGATAAAGTGATTTCAGCCTTAATAAGCCATATGAAGTATGGATTTTGAATTTGTTTTTTTTTCTATTTTTTTTATTTTTATTTTAAGGAAAGGAGAGAGAGAGAGTGAGTAGGAAGAGGGGCACACACATACACAGACAGAGAGAGAGAGAGGAGAAAGGGAGAGAATCTTAAGCATGCTCCATGCACAGTGTGGAGCCCAACAGAGACTCACTCCCATGACCCTGGGATCATGACCTGAGCCAAAATAAAGAGTTCGATGCTCAACTGACTGAGCCACCCAGGCACCCCTGGATTTTGAATTTGTAAGTTTTGTCTTAAAAATTGTTTCTTTTTATGTATTTAACTTTGTTCTGTGTCTTTACACTATTTCTAGTCTTACAGTCTTCTTTTTTCTCTTCTCTCAATAAAGCAATTTAAATCACATAGTAAAATCTCTCAAACTCCAATAAGAGAGATGGCCAGTCCACAGCATCCCCTACAGTATATTGGCTCTAGTCTATATAAACAATATGAGTAAAAAAGTGTTACAAAATTCAAGGGCCCTTGTGAGGTATAGTGATTTACTGATGACAATTTACAACTACAGGTAGAGAACTACTCATGCATTTGTTTATTGTCCAATCAATAAAGAAGCATAAAAATGTCTTCATAGTGCCCAGGCACCACCTCCTCCTGTTCAACACCAGGAACCATCTTATTTTTTAAATTTTATTTTCAGCATCATATCTCCTACCATACTGTGCTAAAAAAAAAAAAAAAAAAAGGAATTCTATTCTACCTCCCCATGCTCTGGCTCTTTGGAACCTGTTCATATTGAAATAACACAGGTCTTTTTGCCTCCATAGTTAGTTCCTTAGTACCATTTATATAATCCTGATTATATCCGTATTCATGATGCACCATCATTTCTTGTGCTGCTTCTGAACACGGGCTTCCAATGACTCTTTCAGAGGTAGTTGGTGTGTTTCATTGATGACAATGACAAGTGTCAGTCTTACCCAGATTATGCAAGTTAAATCCTAATAATTCATTTCCTGCTAAATTTAGCATTCAAAATTTTATAGCTAAAAGTAGAATGCCACATCTTTCAACCATGTATTCTTTGACCCTAATCTTTGCATTCACTGCATTTTTAGAAGGTGATCTTTCAGTGTTAACTACACCTCTCCCTTCCACGTACTGTCTCCTAGACAGGAACAGTGACCCATGGCAGGATAGGCAAGAGACTCATGGACAGAGCAAGAGTAGTCCCTGTCTGGCACAGCTTAAGACTGACCCAGGAAATTATAAGATTACCACATTGATTATAAGAGGGAGGACCATTCAGAAGGAATGGTGTTGTAAGCAAGAGTCTCTAAAGCTTTCATGGGAAATAGTGCCAAAGCCTGCTCAGGGAGTGGGGTGATGTGCAGCCACACCCCAGCAGACTCTAAGCCAAGGATGAGTGATGACCCAGGGAGACTCAAGAAAAGACTCAGATACTGAAGGGGATGTTGGGTTATTGGGGGGACTTCTCTATAGGCACTGGGAAAGGCAGGCTGGACAAAGCATCTGGTGCTGGGATCTACATGCAGCAAGCTTTAGCCTAGCAACTCTTTTATAGCTTTGCCTCTCCTTGCATGGCCTGTGTTCCAAGATCAAAGCCCACCACCTGGACATTCCGTGTTACTAAGAAGATGCCTCAGGTTGGCCACCCTTAAAGTCCCTGATCAGAAACATTGAGCAACATGATTTTATTCCTATCTTGATTGCAGGAAATAACAGAGAGAGAATGAGATCTCTACATTATCAAGATAGTGATTAACAGGGGGCATTCAGAGTGTGCTTACACAAACCAGCCATCTGGCACTTACCATACAGATAATCTCCTTGGGTATCAGCAGCAAGGGCACATGTAGTAAAAGTCACCTGTTACCTAACCTGGCACCATTATGCGCTAAAGACTAGAGGTGGCACTATGGTTGGAACAAGGGCAGGGGCTAATGCATCGGCCCATACATGTGATTCAACCTCAAGAGTCAAGGTGGTCCCTTGAACTTACCCTATGTCCAATATGAGTGAAGTCACCCAAGTCACCCAATCTATACCATTACAGTAGCTCAGTTTTGGGAGATCCTACAAAAGAAATACCTTGCTAAGCACCAGGGCAATCATTTTGCTAGACTATCTTCCCAGACCTGGGGCTCAACCATGAACACCTGGGAAAACTACGTGGTTTGAGTGAGTCCCAAAGCTCCTTAGTGCATCTGGTTGAGCCCATGTACCAGATGGAGGGTCAGAGAATGCTCCAAGTAGATAAATAGGCACGATGGCTCATCTGGTCCCCATTCTGGTCTATGGAACTATGCCCAGATGACATTGTAGGCCCTGGGCTATCCCAGGGACAGGACAATTTAGAGCATTTTGAAGAAAGCTCTTAAAGACATGCATCCTCTAAGATACAGGGCCTAAGGCAGAGGCCTCACTTGTCTAGCTCTAAAGGCAATACTAGGTCAGCCCTTGAGTAAAATACCCAGGACATCAAACTTTCAAAGTGCTTGAAGAGAATAATTCATAAACTGAGCTGAATTAAGTGTGAATGGTAATTTTTGACTATTCAATGTCACATATTTAAGTATTCACAATAATTTAAGAATTAATAAAGCTGTATATATGCACATACAAATTGTCCCTTTTACCTGAAGCTTTGTAAATAGGTGACATTGTCTCCCAAAGGGAAGGAAAAAAGAACACCAAGGGATATTATGCATGAAGAGATGTTTTCTTTCCGTAATATTACCTGCAGAAGTTATATGGCATACTGCAGAGCGTTCATGTATTTGTCCTAAGTAAATGCCCTCAGGATTGAAGAAATCGGAAAAAAGTTCTAGTACTCTTGAATTTGTGCATCAAACACGTGCAAAGATATTATCCATGAGCTCTGTATTTTCAGAAATGTCAAGGAGCTGCAGCCCTTCGGAACCATAAACAAAATGGCATAATTATTTTTTAATGTTAATAAAATAACTTTTAAAATCTCTTGGTCATTTTTTTAAAACTTTTTAAGAAGTCAACTTTATTTTACTTTTCATTTTTTGAAAGAGAATACATACATGTACAAATGGAGAAGGAGCAGAGGAAGGAGGTGAGAGAGAATTTTATGCCCAGCATGAGCTCCATCCCGGGATGGTGAGATCATGACCTGAACAGAAATCAAGAGTCAGATGCTCAACCAACTGAGTCATTCAAGCACCCCTTTTTCTTTTTATTTATTACAGAACTCTTTGATGTTTAATAATTTCTTTAACATTAGGAATTGCATGCTGCAAAGTAAGAAGTTTTTTTTTCATAATTTTAAAATATGACTGAAAGATCAATTTTTATCTTCTAATTTAAAGCTTTTCAACTTGAGAAAAATTGAGGAGTGTGAAATCTTTAGTTAACTTTGAAATACAGGGTTTCTTGGGTTTGTAGTTAACATTTAAATAATCAGGATTCACAGAAATCCCGCATCTAAAAATTCTGCTAAAAGAACTGGCAGAAGTGAAAGGTTCAGTAAATCCAATTAAACGTTGTTAACAGACCCAAACTGACACAAGACAAACAAAAATATATCTAGGTACCAATAGATATTTTAAATGTTAGCACTTCTGAGCCCTGCTTTTAAGAGGATAAACTTAGTGAAACTGAGGGTATATTCCTCCATAAATTAAGATGAACTGAAATTTTCAAGGTGACTAACTCCTTAGTCTAAAGAATTTGATGCTTGTCAGAATTTGTTAAGAAAATCTGACTCACTCTACGGGTGTCTTGAATCTTAAAAAATATTACAAAAACTCTACCCAGTGCCCGAGATATGTAATATAGATGTCTATAGAAAATGTAAGCAGATAATTGTTAGTGATTATGAATTAAAAAATGCAAGAAACTTCAAGAAAAAGAACCATTCCATTAAATACTTACTGGCCTCAAGAACGGAGCAATCTCCCTGGACCTGTACATGTAGGTTATCTATCCATAGAGCTGACTTATCAGGAAATTTGTTTCTAAATGTATTTTTATTAGTAAAACTTAAGTTCCCTAATAATTAGATGGTAACCCAGAAGATGGATAATACACTCAAATGGACTGATTTACCCTGCTGCAATAACATTCCAGTTTAGTATGTGACTGTTTATGTTAGTGTGCTCAACCCTTTTGAAATTAATCTCCAACTCTTCAGTTAAAGGATATGACAATAAATAAAAATGGGAAAGTCTAAGAAAAATAAAAATAAAGACTGATTTACCATTAAAAAATCACCAAAAATATAGGCTGTCATTTTGGTTATCTGGTATTAGTAATTACAGTAAAGTGAACATCTAAATAGAACAGCATGAGCTCTGAACACAGTAGAAGAATCAAAGACTTAAAAAAAACCCAGGCTTGAAGAGAAAACTAAATATTATTTGCCTTCTTCTTTTCCTTCTTTTCCTCAAATATTTCTGCCATGAGGGGTAGTAAGAATAATAAAATTGAGATAAAACATTATCTTCTAGACTGGTTTTGACCAGTGGATAAATGGAATAAAATTAAAACAGTCCACAAACTGGGAACCATTCCTCTCTTATCGTACACCTCTTAAGTCCTCTCATCCCTTTTTATCTTTCTTCCCCCTTTTTCTCCCACGTTAAGCTTCCATGAGAATTTGGTGATCTTGTAAGCCTAAATTTCTTCACCTCAGTTCTATTGACATTTAGGGCCAGATAAGTCTTTGGTGTGGGGCTGTCCTGTGCATCATAGATTAACCACATCCTTAGTTTCTATTCACTTGACACCAAGTAGCACATCTATTCCTCATGTGACAACCAAAAATGTTCCAAGACATTGCCAGATGTCCCCTAGCGGGCAAAAGGATTCCCAGTTGAGAATCAATGCTATAAAGTAAAATAATACAAGATTTAAAATTTCCTTGTCAAACGGTAGAAACTACAGAGTATTTTTGCTTTATCAGAAAGGCAAATGTCTTCATAGGTAGAATCAGACACAGAATGTTACGATTGCTTATGTTTCACTGTTTATGTCTATAGAGCACAGAAGTAAGACATTTAACACTGAATACATCAACAAATGCATATTGTTTAATCCAACAGAGATGATCCTGCATACTATAGTTGTTTGTTTCTTATTAAATTGGAATTTGTTGCTAGCATGTAAAATTGAAATTATTTCAATAAAATACCTCAGTTATAACTTCTGAAAATCGGAAGTTCTACAAAACTATCCTTTAATTCCCCAAAGAATAATTCACTGTATGTTGCCCTCTTTAGATAGGACAGGTGCCTTCTATTTTATCACAACTTTTAATTTACAATACATTACCTACGTTGTCCCTATAATCATTTGACCTTGAAATCANGGATGTGTCAGGTAAGAAGTTGCTGCGGTGGAGGTCAAGGAGGTTGTTTCCTGAAAAGCCCAAATAATTTTAAGGGATAGATTAAAGCTCTAAAAGTTAGGAATAAGGGGAGAAGCATTAGTGGAGAAGGGCTCTTGGTGAGAGGAGAAGAGGATGATTTCTTATTTTCTTCAATGTAATGGACTTAGGTATTAGGAATTGTTATAGCTCCCTAGCATATTAGCTTATTAGGAAATCCTTTGAGCTTTTCAATATCTCTTTACTTTGAAACTTATAGTAAAATAACCAAGACAGCATACAGTAATTATTTTCTGGGCTGCAATCATAATACTGAAAAGATCAGAAGCATCAAGCTGTGGGTAAGAGTCTTCATCTTTGTCAGATAGAAACTGGGAGTCAATTCTTTCACATCACTCAAGGAAACTTTATTTCTTTCTGAAGATCTATAGTGAAAGATTTATAGTATGAATGTATATTCTCTAACCAGTAAAGAATATGGTATAAATCACCACCAGCAATAGGTCATCTGCTTTTATTTATCTTATTTTGTATGCCAATCATGGATAATTGTGCTTAAATAATATATGCTTTTTAGTATTCCTTTGAAACTAAACACAATTTAGTTTGGAGTGAGTATAGAGTGGATAGAGTATTTTAGAGTTTAATTTCTTAGTATTACTCTGGAACACTGCCTTTTGAATCATAATAAACAGTGATCTTTTATTGACTCAAACTGGGACAAGGTGGTTCAAAATAAGCATGAAATAGTATTTAAAGAAATTTAAAAAATCTATTTTTGGGGGGATCAAAGAACTCTGAGAAAATAATTTTTTGTTTACGAAAAGTGACTATGGTGCAAGTTTTAAAATAAGTTCTTATCTATACACTACATTTTAATCATCCTTGGATAATTTTACTTTTGATTTAGCACATGTCTGTCCTGCTTCAGTAAAGAAAGCTAAATAAGGTGCTATCTGAAATAATTTCAAAGACACTTTGTTGTTTTCATCTTGTTATGAAATGCAAGCAAATAAAATATATTTTGGAATGTTTCAGAATGTTAATATTTTCAAATCATTTGAAGGCAAAGGTAGTCATTCATAGTTGGAAAATCATTAGCTTAATGAGCAAATATTTAAAGTGAGAATACTGTTTACCAATCATTAGCTTTTTGCGTTAGTGTTTTTTTTAATCAAATAGACATTGGAACTAACTCATGAAACTTTTAGTGAGGAAGTATTCTAGTCCCTTTGGGGGAGTGGTTAAGAAACACATTTACTTTAAGAATTGATGTTTTGGGGGAACCTGGGTGGCTCAGTCGGTCAAGCATCTGACTCTTGATTTTGGCTCAGATCATGATCTCACAGTTCATGACTTCAAGCCCCTCATCAGTCTCTGTGCTGACAGCACAAGAGCCTGCTTGGGATTGTCTCTCGCTCCCGCTCTTTCTGCCCCTCCTCTGCTCATATTCTCTATGTCTCTCTCTCAAATAAAATGAATAAACTTTAAAAATATTTTTAAAAATAATTGATGTTTTTAAAAGTTTTAATGCATGCAGATTTTATACCTAACCAAGAAAAATAGTATTGCTTAGATGACATCTTTAATAGTTATAGTAGACTCAAAACTTTTTAATTACTTTTTGGTTAGCATTTTTAGTTATCACTGATTTCCTACATGGAAAGAAGGCACAGTATTCTAATCTGGTGTTTTATCATTTTTCATTTTTTTAAATACATTAATATTGCTTAACAGTGGGTTCTGCTATGAGAAACAGGAACCTTAGCTAATAGTAACTTAAATAAATGAGGCATTTTTTCCTGTGCAAATAACTCAAAAGGAGGCAGCAGCTGGCCTAAGTTCATTTTTGTTGGTAATTCCTTTGTTTGGATAGTGATGGATCACTTCTATATTTAAGGCAAAAGAAAGAAGAAAATTTCCCAGCCATATTTCCCTCTTTTTATTATGGATATTAAAGCCTCTATAGTCTTCCTTTTGTGTCCCATAAGTTAACGCTATGTCACAGGGCATTTCTAGCTGTAAAGGACATAGGGAAATTGAATACTTATATTTCTAAATCTTTACAGTTACAATCAAACCAGATTAGGAGACATTATTGGCCACAATCTATGCCTAACTAATAATTTAATTTGATCATAAATCATGTCAATGGAATGGAAGTATCAATATTTTAAAGATGCAAATTTTCCCCCAAAAGACTCCAATCAAATTTCTGACAGGTTTTTTTTCTGGAAAATCAAAGGCTGTGAATAACCAAGGCAATCTTGGATAAGAACAAAAGTAGATGCTTTACAAACCAAATACAAACTTTATTATTTAACAATGGTAGTTAAGACTAAGGCATTAGCAAAATGATAGACAAACAGAGCAATGAAGCAGAGTAATTTGCAGAAAGCAACTGCACCTATATTATCTTCTGATTCATGACAAAAGGTGACATGATAGTGCAGAGGGAGAAGGATGATCATTTCAACACATGGGTGCTGAGTTAGTTAAAAATCTTGGTGGAAATGAAAATAAACAGTGATTTCTACTATAACACAGGCAGAAAATCAGCTCTTAAGATAGATTGTAAATTTAATATGAAATCTAAAACAATAAAGTTTTAGGGAACTTTTTGAGTCTCTGTCTCTATTCTTGCGTTCTTTAAGAAGTATCTAAAAATTCAAGTCCCTAGCCATTTGGTAGGAGGGACTAGGGATTTGGTTTCTTGGAAGTTGTATAGTTAATTGCTTGTGTTATGACAGTTGGGTAGATCTTACAGAAATGAGCATAATCAGGTCTCTAAAGTCAATGTATCGATTGCATGCCTGCCACTTCCGTTCTTTTGTTCTCATTCCTTCTCCAGGACACTGTAAAGGAGACTTTTATAGTATTTGTGTGGCCTCAGTTGGTAGTAAATGTCTGAAGCTGCTCAGGTTTCTTTAGCCCATCTAAGGTTTTATAACTGACTGCTTAATTCAAAAATTATGTTGAAAGGAACCTTTCTTATTTATTTTTGTCCCCTGCTTTTCATGGCCAGGATACAAATGTATAGGTGTTTCCGGTTCATGTTTTCCTAGAGATTTTCTTAAGCAAATGTCATTCATTTGTTCATGAGATGAGTACTTTTTGTTTAAATATACAAATAACTAAAGCTCCTTCTTTAGTGCTGTTATCATAGTGATAGAGCTGCAATGCTGTGAGTATAGAGGTTAGGGATGGGGGAATTCCTTCCAGCTGAAGGATCAGGGTAATTTTGTGGAGACACTCACAAGAATTAGTTAAGGGTTAAAGACATGTACCTAGGGATAGGTAGCAAAGATTTGGAACCACAGAGATGTAGTATGAGACATTGACAGTGCCATGAAATAGACATTTTCTAGTCACCAGGTATCATTTAAGGAGTTCAGTAAACTCATGGGAATTATTATATAGGAAACTCATGGATTATTGTAACAAAATTACAAAAGCAAATGGGAAACTGACTTTTTAGAAAAGGGAAAGGATCTAAACCATCTACAACCAATGAAAACCCAGAATTTCTGTGATTGAACTGCTGAAAAAAAAATAAAGGTTCACATCATTCACACTTGTTAAAACATGACAAACTGCTTAGATGGTATTCTTTTCACATCCTGCCTGTTAAATATAATCTGCAGTGCAAAACTCCAGTACTTACATATCACAATAAAAATCACACATAATCTTATATAGCACACGTGTTGAAACTAGTGTGACCATGTGCTCCAGTTTCTCTAATAAGAATCATCCAGAGAAATTCAAAGCAAAAGTAGGTTGTGTAGGATGAATAGGTATTTCATATTGCCTGACACTCTCTCTTGCAGTAACTTAATTTTATTTTATATGAAGTAGGTCATTTTGTACAGATATAAACTTTCTGTTATGCACTGTTCTCCCTTGACATCCATGTCATATTGGCTGCTTGTTGTAATATTTTTTCTCTCATTCCCAGCAGTCTGTCTGCCATCTCACTTTGTAGAACCAAGGAGTTTTACCTCTGTTACGTATTACAGATTCATACCAGCAATGATCGCCTATCTATAATTGTCGATTTTTAATACTCAAGACATCAAAAGGAATTTTTCTTTCTGTATTTTCTTCAGAGCATATTAAAACAACATATTTATTTATAGCATTGTATCAATTTCATTTTATGTAAAAATTCATGAAGTAGGTCAAACAGGAAAGAGAAACAACTTGATAAGAAGTCTAAAAATGATGAGTTTAGCAAAGGATAAATTGTATAGAATTGACTGAAACTCAACTATTTTATTGTCAAGTTTTTTAGCTTAATTTTTGTTTTTGTTTGCTTATTTGTTTAGTTTTTTCCATCATTGTTAGAGAAATATAACCAAGATAGAAAGATTTTGGTATTGACAGCTGGTGCCCAGGCCAGTATGAGGGAAAATAGAATTTGTGAGAGTTAATCTTGAAAGGAGAGTCTTGCATAGAATAAGATGTCATTTGGAGTTTAAGATTTGCACACTCTCTTTTTATTCCTTCTCTCTTCTGGAGAAATGTAACAGGTCAGAAGCACACGTGTAATTAGGAAATTAGTTGGATGAGGGCCATACATAGATAGAGTTTGTATATACAGGAGTAAGTCACATCAGAGCTCCTGAAATTGTCATTTTCTTGTATAGTCTTTTTGTTTTCCTAGTGTGCAATAACTGTCTCTGTTTTTCTTTGTATAATTTTCAGTGTACATATTACTTAGCCACCTCTAAACTTTTCACCAGGACTCTAATTTCTTAATGTGTTTTAACATTCAGGTTACATCCGTGGAGCCTCCCTTTCTCATCATCTTGGGATTCGGGTTTTCTTCTCTCCTTGTGGCAGCTTTAGTTTTCTGGATTCCTTCTTGTTTCATTTCTTCATTTTATTGAAACATATTCCTTAAGAGGTTCCTGAGAAAAAGCACAGGAGATGTAAATCTTCTGAAAACATGAGAAATACATGTGTAAAAATGTATATATCCTATCCTACACTATTTTGAGAGCATGATTCAGCATAGAATGCTAAATTGAAAGTTATTTTCTTTTGGCAATTGAAAGCATCACCCATTATCTTGCTTCTAATGTGGCTGTTGAAGAATTCAAGACCCTTTCTTTCTTGAACTTTCATAACAACATGCTTTGCCATGGATCATTTTTCCATCTCTTTTCCTGGACACTTGGTAAGTTTTCTAATCAGAAATCTCATATCCTTCAGATATTCTTCTATAATCTTCCTGGAACTATTTTCTTGATAATATACCCCTCTTATTTTTTCTGTTCCCTATTTCTAAAACTGTGCTTATTCAGATGTTGCATGTTTTGAACTGACCCGCTTGCCATTCAGTTTGCCATCTTTCTTTATCCCCTAGTTTTTCAAAGATTTCCTCAACTATATCTCCTAACTATCATTTTTCTTCAGTCATACTCATGACTTTTACACTTAGGGATACTGTACTTCTAAAAAAGTTGTCTTGTCTTAATTTGTTTTAGATATTTTCTTTTGAACATTCCTATAACAAAAACAGAATAGATCACTAAATTGTGTATCCATAGAGGTGAGTACTATATAATAAAAAAATGAGTAAACAATAGCCAACATAGCTATCATGTGAAGACTTTGAGATTTAATAACCTGGACCTATTCCATAAATTTGTTGTATAACAGACATATTCCCAGAAGAATGCATATGGTATAATTTCATGTGTATATATTTCAAGAAGGAACAAAAGTTAAACAATAGATTGGTTTGATTATTATTCACAAGCAGTATAATTAAAAAATGGATAGGAATCATAGGTACATGAGAGGTAGTAGCTGCTTCTGAGGGAATATGACAGGAATGTGTATAAAAGGAGTTTTAAATTTCTGTTCATCAGGAGGTAAATACTTGAGAATTCATCATATTCTTATTTAGTTGAACAGAAATAGTGTAAACGTTATTTTGTTTACATGATTTTCTTAAAAATTAAAACAAAGAAACTGAGCAGCCAGGATGTTGAATATTTCATGTTTGAGAAATAGATATAAAGGAGTTAAAGGAGTGAGAAAAAAAAAAAAAAAAGAGGACTGAGTCCAGGCCCTGATAAAGAGACATAAGGGAAGAAGATGAGAAGGAAACTTCCAGAAGAAATGAGCTACAAAATAGGAGAGGCTTTGTCTGCTGTGGTCTGCACAATTGAATAGAAAGCAAGAACATTGACTCCATCACCTGATACGAGGTGAGAGGGAATAAATACCCATTTGAAAATGCTGCATGGGAAAGCTGTGTCATCAGGGGTATGTTTTGAAAGATTAATCAGTCATATGATTGGGCAAAACATATGGGGATAATATGTTCGGAGATAACATATAGGAGGTATAATGTTTTATTCTAGAATGAGGTAAATAGCGCTAATCCTTAAAATCTGTTCCAGGACAGTATTCAGTTGGCTCTAAAGAGTTTAGTTCATGACTGACAATGTGGCTTGTATTTAGGTGCTAGGGAAGGTAAACATTTCTTTCTCTTGTGGTTAGTGTGATGGGAGTGAACGGTAGCAAAGTGACCTCTAACCAGATGGTTCTTTCTGTGAGGAAGGATGAGTTTTAGCTTAAGTGCAAAGTGGATGAGTTTGGCCTTTTGACTTACGTATTTATTCTTTATTCCTCATAGTCCCAATGGTCTGGTGATGCTAGTCGGTTCCTATTTCTGACACTGGGAATCTCTCAGAATTTGCAGCCAACTTACAGTAACGTGAAATGATTTCTGTTGTCACAGTTGTGATATAAACTACTTGGATATCTATAAGAGCACACTTGATTTGGTCACTTTTCTGCCCTCTTGTAACTTTTTGTTTGAGAATAGAGGGAAGAATTGTCAATAAAAGTATTTCCCTTACCTCTCTACTTGGCTAAGTCCTGTTCACCCTTCAGGTTCTAGTTTTTACATGACTACACAGAGGAAACCTACCTTAGTCTCTCATATCCGATTTAGATCCTCCTCTTAACTTGCCCGTCAGTGCCCTATCCACTTTCTGTCAGAACAAAAATCTCTCTAAACCATAATTTCTGGCACAGCTAAAATTTACATGCTTAGTCAATTTCCTCTAGATAACTTAAAATATCTTTGGCCAGTAGCCATGAACTTCAGCAGTTTCAGGAAGCACTATTATCCAACATTTTATTGATGCTCATCTCTGCACAATGCTGTATGAGGTTAACTTTACCATATACCACATGAAAAGCTTTCTTTTTATGATTGGCAGATAAAACTGACAGGGGTCAGCCAGTCCGCACTGGCTTGTTGAAAGAATAACTTTATCTTGAGCTGCCAAGAAGAGGTGACAGGACTGTGTTTCCACACTGTTAATATGTTAAGAAAGGGCAAGTAGGATTTTCTTCCCAGCTAAGGGAGTATAACTAAAATACTAAAACTGTCAGGCTAAGCTAAGCAGGAATGGGCTGGGTCAGTATTTGGTGATGTCTCTGAGGAACACCTTCTGTAGAATAGCTTTTTAAAGAAATAATTCAGCAACAGGACTATCTTTGAGTCAGTTCTGAGCCAGCCTCTGGCTAGAGGTTCAGAGAATGCTACAACAGTGGAAATGCTCTCTTAAGGATGATTCGTTATACTTGTGATTATTATTCATCATGGGAGACTTGATTTTTCCGAGCAGGGTGAGTCAGCAGCTACAGTCCTAGAAGCAGGAGGTACTCAAACTGAAACCTGTCAAGAGAACACAGTTTACAATTTAGTCAGTAAGGGCACAATTTATACTTCATTTTCCCCCCTCTCCCAATACCTGAGATGCTCTAGAGAAAAGAGGACAGGCAGAAGAGACTACTTGCTTCATACCAGAATGGTAGGGGTATTATATAAAAATCATAAACAAATGCTAACAGGGAAAAAATCCATTAAACTGAATATTTGATATCCCAAGGGGAAAAATAAAGTAGAAGTAAACTTTGTTCTGAAAAAAGTGAATGGGACAGTTTTAAAAAGAGCCAAATATTTAATAGTACACTGTTAACGATCTTATAGAAACTATATGAACTACAGTGTTAAGTAGTGATTTATCTTCGTGTGTGTGCCAAGGGCGGAATATTATATGTAACCATTTAAAACATCCATCCTTCTCATTCAGGAAGGTTCTTGTATGTCTTTCCTTGACTCCTTCACTTTTGTTGTTGGTTTAGATAATGGATGAAAAAGATAGAACATGGTTAGATCTGGAGCAGCACTGATAAGTCAATGACAGATAACCTTTTAGGCCAGTGACAGGAGGGTGAAGACATGTTGGCACAGACTCTAAGCCAAAAAAGATTCCATTGGTTAATATTAAGAAAAGAACGTCTTTGCAAGTAGGTATAGTGGGCAGGAGTGGAGTGACAGTACATGCATAGACCCAGAAGAGTGAGAGTATATGCAGGACCAGAAAGTTAGGGAGAAATCAAAGGAAAGATTTGAGATTTGGGAACTGCTTTTCTAATGAGTAGATAGTTGAAGAGATTGATGATTAATGGCTGCACTGTAGACTGAAGTTAATGATGATTTTTAAATATATTTTGGATGTCAGACTTGTGGGTAAGCTTGTTTGTCTGTTCTTAAGCCAACAGAAATATTTTCATTTTATGTATTACATGATCCATATTAACATTTCTCACAGCCAATCATTAGGAATTTGAGGCCACAGAATTAAATAAAATTATATTAAACCACAGGTGCTCTGTTAAGGTGCTTCATATAATTGAGAACAAATGTCAAAGAACCTGAAAGCATAGATAATTAGGTCTGAATTTTTATAATTCTGATTATTTTTCTACATATCAAAAATGTAAACGTTTAAAAAGTGATTATTGGAAAGGTCATTAATAGACCAGTTCAATAGCAAATGAAGATTTACTAATTTTTTCTTGGTATTTTAAAAAAGTTTCAGTAGTCTTGAAATAAGGAAAAAGTGTTTCTTATTTGGCTTAAAATAATGTAGAAGAAAAGAATTTTCCAATTATTAACTGATAAATTAACCTGCTAATCTTTAAAATAAATTATTTTGAATGAAAACTTTCCATGTGGTATTGCAACAGGTTTTCTTTCTTTAATTTTTTTAATGCTTATTTATTTTTGAGAGAGAGAGAGAGAGCACAAACAGGGGAGGGGCAGAGAGAGAAGGAGACACAGAATCCAAAAGCACTCCGAGCTGTCAGCACAGAACCCGACGCAAGGCTCAAAGTCATGAACAGTGAGATCATGACCTGAGCCGAACCCAGGCGCCCCACAACAGGTTTTCTAATATTTAAAAATTTACTATTAATAAGAAGTTTTTGAGAAGGAAATTACTGGCATTTTGTCCTGGAGGAAAGATATAAAATTAATATTATAATGAAAATTAGAGTTAACCACTAAATTAGTAACAAAAAAATTTAAATACATGGTGATTCTGAACAAAACTTTGTTTCTTTTTGAAAGACACTTAGTTCTGTGGATTTAAGTATAGAACGTTTGGGCCTGTATTGTTCTTAAATTTTAATAAAATCTATTTTAGCAAGCAAATAATGATATTAAAACATAATATTTTTGTAAAACAGTGGGAAACATTGATAAGAAATATTTTATGGCAAGTTACACATCGGAATGTGGCATTTTTTAAGGGAAAATACAATTCTGAGGAAAGCAATTCAGTATATGGGGGTCCTTATTTCCATGTCTGAGCTCTAAAATTCGGTGGATACATAAAGTAGCCCTAAGTGCTAATTGATCATCATAAAATATTGGTAAACAAAGATAGGAATATAAATTTTGACCTTTCCTATCATTTATGTGGGCTTGATTATTTTGCCAAATCCTACAATTTGTTCTACTTTTAAAGATCATGTAACTAAGGTTTGAGCAAGCTACCACTGGATGATGTGTGTGTAGAATGTAAAATATAGCAAGAGAGAGCAATTTTTCCCACAAGCCATCCTTAATAGGTTAGGGTAAACTCATTCATTAAAGTGTAACTCTGAAATTCACAACTAATTAACTTTATCTAAAAGTAAATTTCCTTTTAGGGAAAGAATATAGGACACACAGCTTGTCCTTTTGACATTTGTACTTACCTTCTGTTATTTCAATGTATATAAGCATAATGAAAGCTAGTACCAAATTCTGATTAAATTCTTGATTCTTTTCTGAGCCACAGTTAAGCACCTACTCTGTTAAATACTCTTAATTACTTACTGGCTTCAAGCTTTAATCAGTAAGTTGAAGCTTGGTGGTATGGGGGTATCCTTATATTTAATTACAAACTGCTTAATTTTTAGATCAAGGACAGAAGTTAGAGGCATCATAATGAAAATACTATCATGAACTATATTTCCATGAAAGACAGGTAATTTTTAAGAATCACATTGACCTAGGGGCACCTGGATGGCTTGGTTGGTTGAGTGTCTGACTCCTGATTTCAGCTCTGGTCATGATCTCATGGTTCATGATATCAAGCCCCACTTCAATCATTGCAGAGCCTGCCTGGGGTTTTCTCTCTCCCTCTCTCTCTGTCTCTCCCCTGCTCTTTCCCTTTCTCACACAAAATAAATAAATAAACATGAAAAAAAGTAAGAATTAAAATAAAATAGAAAAGAATCACATTGACCTAGGCTGAGATCAATTCCAATAGAAGTCTGATTTTTGAAAATAATACTTCCAAATTTCGACATTCAGTTTCAATATTCCCTCCTATCTCAATGTGAATAATATCCTAACTTTAAACAAAACCCTAATCCTATGGTTTTATGAAACAAAGTAGCAAGGAGATCTCTTGACCATCAGCCATCAATTCAAACTGGGTTCTTTTGGAGCATGACTTGGGAACTTTTGGTGAAGTGGGAACTCCTAGAAGAGGATCTGGCCTGATTAGATACATCATGCAGAGAATTTAGCCTCCCCTTTCCTTCCTAGAATATTCTTCCGCACTGTCAAAATTCTGCCTCACTCTCCCACTCCAATTGCTTTCAATGGGAGGGTTTGGCCTACTATATCTTTGAACGTAGGCTGCATAGTTTTTGATCCCCAAATGAGAGGAAATGGCTCTTGTTACTGTGACTATTTCTTGCCTCTTTCTGTAAGAAATAATCATTAAAGAAAGAGTGCTTTGTTCTTCCCACTATCTTTGATACTGCTTTCTTCTTTCTACACGCATTTGATATTTGAAGAATCTATTCTTCCCTTAATTCTTATATGCTGCCAGAGGCAATAGAAGATTATTGCAAGAGTTAATCACTGGCCTCTCTTTTGTAATATAGTACTCAGATAAAGTTTTCTTACTAGAAAAAAATGAACTAAACGCACTTCCTACTGAGAAAAAGATTTTCACTTATTTCTTATAGCTGACACAAGTCCAAATAATCTCTACCCTGCGATGAGCTGTAATGTCATACACACGAACAGTATTGGAGGTATATGCATACATCCAATAGATAGTCTCAAAATGTGAAGCAATGTTTACCAGTGAAAATAGAAATTATAAACTAGAATTATGCCAACTACATCATAAATTCTGCATTGCACGTAAGGGACACTTGTTCAGGAAAAACCACTGCTGAATGTGGTTGTGGGGGCATAGGTATGTATAGTTAGGAAAAAGTCAAGAGTTAAAGTACAAAAGGAGAAGGTGGCAGGGTTGAAGAGTAAGTCTAGAAAGAATCTGCTGAGACTAGGGTTGGGGCAAGACCTACTGTCGGCCTTCAAATATGTTAAGATTCTCTCTAGAAATTCTTGAGTAGTGGCCATTGGAAAGAGATGCTTTTCCGACAGAAGTTTTTGCTAAGGTCAGTCTTATTTATTAAAAACATTTTCATTTAAATATATTCGTTCAAATACATTCATTTAAATACATTTAAATAAATACATTTACCTTGACCAAATATCAGTGTAGACATTAGGAAGATTATCACTGAAACATCACTCAGACTAAACTTCTATATTTACATAGAATTTATCTATATGTATATGGTGGGATTACCTTTAGAGGTTGGTACCTCAAACATTTCTAACTAAATGGACAACATATCTTGAACAGTTTGATATTTAAATAATTAAGCCTTGTTAGAAAATAACAAAAGAATATTTCTTTTTGAAGGTCCTTAAGGTAATGTAAATAGTGTAGTATATGAAATAACCATGGATAAAGCCAGATGTATGGAGAACCTGGAAGCCAGAGTTTGCTTATATGATCCTCTCTGCAATGGAATAACAATAAAAGCCTAGAGATATTGTTAAAAGAAAGGGTTTAAAACAAACAAACAAACAACAAAAACATATGCAAATACTTAAGCATCAAAGACATGGAAGGCCCTGCCATGGAGGGGATGTTTTGGCTCCAGCAGGGCCCAGTTGTTATTGGATCCTGCAGCTGTGAACAAGTGAGCCAGAACAAGGAAGGAAGCCTGGGAGCAGAACTGGAAATAGGAGGTAACTGAATACCCTTAGGTAGGACCAAGGGGAATTAAAGGAGAAAGGACAGATGGAATAACAAGACCAGAAGATGAGTTTAAGTGGCAGCAGTCTATATCTGTACTGAGCAAACTAAGAATTCTGCATAAATACTTTCACCGAAGCCCTGTATTCTTCCTCATTCATCACTAGCTCTATAAATATAGCCATGGTATCTTGTCTTGGTGATGAATAGCAGCTGTATTGATTCTCAGATTCCTTTTCTGGACAGACACATAAACATATTTGGACATGTCCAGATCTAATATTATGAGGCCAAATCAATCAAATTAACAAATATCTTAGTCAAATTGACCTTATAACAGTGACTACGTAAGTTGTAAGTTTGCTTATTTGATCCTCTTTGCAATCAAACAACATGAAAAAGCTAGAGATATTGTTAAAAGAAAGGGTTTAAAAAACAAAACAAACAAAAACCTATGCAAATACTTAGGCATCAAGTATTTTGTAGCTCTTTAAGCCTATAACACAGGTAGGAATTTCCTGGAGTTTGCCCTGGATAATCGCCAGAGTAAGGAAGTGGCATGCAATTACAAAAACATCTTTTAAATATATATAGACAAATATACCCTAGCCATCATCCTTTCTTTTCACACTAAGTGATGGCAGTACTTTATTTTTTTAAATGCTTATTTATATTTGAGAGAGATAGAGACAGAGTACAGCTGGGGAGGGGCAGAGAGAGAGGGAGACACAGAATCCAGGCTCCAGGCTCTGAGCTGTCAGCACAGAGCCCGACAGGGGCCGCAAACTCATGAACTGTGAGATCATGGCCTGAGCTGAAGTTGGGTGCTTAACCAACTAAGCCACCCAGGTGCCCCAGTACTTTTATTTAAAAAACATTTTTTTCCATGCTTTGCTCAATTTTCCAGTCAAAATTGACAGATAGGGGTACAAAATTCTAGGGGCATTATGATTGTGTTTAGTCAAGGACATCTTTGTAGGGAACCAGGCTTCTGCTCTTGGGAAACTTTAAGCACAGAATTGCTAGAGCCAAGAGCTGGAGAGAATCAAAGATTACCTAGTCTAGTTCTTATATTATTGGTACCCATCCTTCCTGCAACACACACACACCTTCATCATCTTTGCAATTATTGCTACAACCTGTGGACCTTGTGGCACCATAAAGAGTACATTCATTCCTTAGTAAGCAGCAGACGTTCAAATCACTCCTGATTTTATTTCATTAAACTTCATATAAATTTCAGCTATATCCCCAAAGATCACAAATGATTATGACGTACTCTGAATGGTTTTATTTACTCCTTCTCTCCTTATAGATATACATGCAAGTTTCTAATTTGAGTATTTTAATGTTTGTTTATTTTATTTTATTTTGTATTCTTTTTGTTGTTGTTGTTTGTTTATTTATTTTGAGACAGAAAGAGAGCAGGGGAGGACCGAGAGAATCCCAGGCAGGCTTCGTGCTGACAGTATAGTTCAATGTGAGGCTTAAACTCATGAACTGTGAAATCATGACCTGACCCAATATCAAGAGTCAGATGTTCAACTGACTGAGCCACTCAGGTGCCCCTATTATTTCAATATTTTAAAATTATATAAGCAAACTATTAAGCCAGTCCAGGAGTGTGGGGCAGCATAATGCTATGTGCTTTGAGTAGTACCCAGCTTATTATTATTTTTTAATGATTAAAAATTATAATAACAATTAAAATAAGTATATTTGCTTAAATGAAGAATATAAAAAAGAGTTGCAAAAAATTTGCATTTGGTGTCATTGAAAGTAAAAAATAGGGCTGTGAAATAAAAACAAACTTGTAGAATAAAAATATTCAGCGTAAATGAAGTGTGATAGTGACCTAAACTGAGTATAAATCAGTGTTAAAGTGAAAAACCACCTGAATGAGATGACCCAAGAATCAATCGATAAATTGCTTCAGAGGTTTGTATAGTTGGACAAAATTACATATCCATATGTGTCTGGTCAATTGTCATTATTTAATGTCTATTCAGTTAATTTTACTATTAGAAACTCAACTGGAAATTTAAAAGCTACTAATGGAGAAGAGATGAGAGAGAAAAATGAGCAGAGTAGGGAGGGGAGAGAAAGGGAGGAAGGGAGAGAAGAAGGAGGAGTGAGAAAGATTGTGGGTCAAGAATGCCAAATTGCTTAGTTTATACTCAGTCAAATCTGTTTTAACATCAAGTTGAAAAATAATAAAACAATAAAACAAAAGTCTAATAAGTGGTTGAATGTTTTACTTCTCAAGGTTTTGTTCAGGCTTTTGCACACATGCCTGGAGGAAACTGAAAGAAAGCAGAACCAGCTATTCCTAAAATAAAATCAATGGGAAGACATTAGACTATAAACCCATAGAGAATTGGTCTATTATTTTATCTTCATGTATTTCTTCTTTCATGCTCTTCCTTCCATTATGTAGTGTTTCTGACCTATATTATTTTTCTTCTCTTCAAAGACCTTTTAACCTTTCTTGCAAGGCAGGTCTACTAGCAACAAATTCTCTCAATTTTAGTTTGGCCTAGAAAGTCTATTTCTCCTCCACTTTTGAAGAATAATTTCATAGGATTCAGAATTGTAGGTTGGTAGTTTTTTCCTTTCAATACTTTAAATATTTCACTTCCCTTTCTCCTTGCTTGGACTGAGGAGAAGTTGGATGTAATCTTTATCTTAGTTCCTCTATAGGTGAAGGAGGTGTTTTTTCCCTCTGAGTTTTTTCAAGGCTTTTTTTTTTTTCCTTTCTCTTTGATTTTCTGTGGTTTGAAAATAAAACACCAAGGGGGAGACTTGGGGGGTGCATTTATACTGCTTGGTGTTTTCTGAGCTTCCTAGATCTGTAGTTTGGTGTTTGACGCTAATTTGGGGACATTCTCGTCATTATTGTTTTTTTTTTAATTTTTTAATGTTATTCATTTTTGAGAGACAGAGCACCAGTGGGGGAGGGGCAGAGAAAGAAAGGGAGACACAGGATCCAAAGCAGGCTCCAGGCTCCAAGCTGACAGTGCAGAGCCCAACGCGGGGCCTACCCCACAAACCGAAAGATCATGACCTTGAGCAGAAATCAGACATTTAACTGACTGAGCCACCCAGTTGCCCCTCAGTCATTACTGCTTTAAATATTTCTTGTGTTTCTTTCTTCTCCTTCTGGTATTCCCATTATGCATATGTTATACTTTTCGTAGTCTGCCCATAGTAGTCAAATATTCTGTTTTTCTTTTTTTTTTTTTTTTCCTTCAGTCTTTGGTTTCTGTTTGCTTTTCAGTTTTGGAGGTTTTACTAAGATATTCTCAGGCTCAGAGACTCTTTCCTCCACTGTGTCTACCCACTAAAGTCACTTTCATTACAGTGTTTCTGATCTCTAGTTTTTCTTTTTTTTTTTTTTCCTTAGAATGTTTATCTCTCTACTTACATGGTCCATTTGTTCTTATATGCCGTCCACTTTATCCCTCAGAGGTCCTAGAGTATTTGTCATAGCTGTTTTATTTTATTTTTTTTTAATGTTTTATTTATTTCTAGGAGAGAGAGAAAGAGAGAGACAGCGTGAGCAGGGGAGGGTCAGAGAGAGAGGGAGTCACAGACTGAAACAGGCTCCAGGCTCTGAGCTGGCAGGCAGCACAGAGCCCGACGCGGGGCCTGAACCCACGAACCACGAGATCATGACCTAAGCGAAAGTCGGACGCCCAACCAACTAAGCCACCCAGGCGCCCCTATCATAGCTGTTTTAAATTCCCAGTCTGGTAATTCCAATATCTCTGTCATGTCTCATTCTGATGCTTGCTCTATCTCTTCAAATTGTGTGTGGGTGGGGGGGGGGGGGTTTGTTTGTTTTTTGTTTTTGCCACTGGAAACGCCTTGTAATGTTTTCTTGATAGCCAGAAATGATGTGTTGGCTAAAAGGAACTGCTGTAATGTAATGTGATGTGATAAGGTGTGGGATACGGCAAGTATTCTATGGTCCTGTGATTAGGTCTCAGTTCTTAGTGAGTTTATGGCTCTGATCTGTGGGCTTCACAGGTATTCTCAGTATTTTTTTCCTCCCCCTTTGGGTGGGAGATGATGACTGTAGTGGGCAGGAGTTGGCTATTTCCCTTCTACCACATGGAATGCTAGAAGGGGCTGCAGTTCGGTGTTTCTTTTCCCCCAGATCAGTTAGGCTCTGATAATAACCAGCCGGTTAGACTTGGATAACTAGTTTCTCCTGAGGCCAGTCCTTACTAAGAAGAACATAGTGCTCTGGTGTATTTAAAAATGGTTCCTTTCCGGGTGCCTGGGTGACTTGGTGAGCGTCCGACTTTGGTTCAGGTCATGATCTCCTGGTTTGTAGGTTCCAGCCACGTGTTAGGCTCTGTGCTGACAGCTCAGAGTCTGGAGCCTGCTCCAGATTCTGTGTCTCCCTCTCTCCCCTCCCCTGCTCGTGATCTCTCTCTCTCTCTCCTCTCTGTGTCTCAAAAATAAACATTATAAAAGGGAGAAATTTTTTTTATTTTTTATTATTATTTTTTTAATTTTTGAGAGAGAGAAACAGTGCAAGCAGGGGGCGGGGCAGAGAGACAGAGGGAGACACAGAATCTGAAGCAGGATCCAGGCTCTGAGCTATCAGCGTAGGGCCCTATGGCGGGCTCAAACTCATGAACTGTGAGATCATGACCTGAAACAAAGTCCAAAGCTCAACTGACTGAGTGACTCAGGCTCCCCAGCTTTGCTCTTATTTAAAAAAAAAAAAAAAAAATAGTATTCTTTCTCCCTCTCCCTGCCAGAAACCTGAGATTTTCTGATATTTACTGTGAGAACCTAGTCAGGCTCCTGGAGGTAAGTCCCAAGAAATTGTGTGTTTCCGTATGACGGGGACCCCTGTAGTTTTCAAGTCTCAGACTTGTCTATACTGAGCAGCTCCTGAATTTACAGTTCAGCTTTTCCTTCCCAGCACTGGTTCCTGGGTCTCCACCCCTGCGGCTTCGCTCTGGTAAGCGATGACTTCCTGTTTTACCTGCTGGACTCTCTGATCTTGAGGGCAGTAGTTTACCCTGTATTTACCTTGGATGGATCCGGGATGAGCTGTTGGTTTTTCAGTCTGATTAGCCTTCCACCTGTTGTTAGGACAGAGTGGGAACTTCCAAACTCCTTACATATAGAACCCAAACTGGATATTGATGTTATTTTTTACTTTTTCTTTGCTCATTTTAGTGTTGATTTAACATTTTATTGAGCTGCTATGTGATAATGTGTTCTGCTATATAAACGTAAGCATGAAGAAATGCTCTCAGTCATTTGCAATGAGCCCCTACCTCATTTTAAAGATACCTAATCACTAATGAGAAGTACATCATTTTTTTCTCTGTTAGGAGAGAAGCATTATATAGAAAGGGAAAATGATAAAAATGACACAGTTCAGGAACGTAGTCATGATTTACTTATTACTGAACCTTTTGAGTTATGAAAAATAATATAAGTAAATAGGGAACATTTTTTGGGGTTCAGACTTATACTATCATTTTGAAAATCAAGATATAGTTAACCATACCCAAAAGTTAAGTGGACTAGAGTTGTTCTTCTCAAGTCTTTGGTTCCTCTGTTTTTCCCCTTTCCCTTAAGTGAGGTCTCCTCTCCATCCTGCAAGGTGCTGGTCAAGCACTTCTACATCTCTCTTAAGGCACTAATCTCAATCCAGTATATTCGATGCCTCTGTCTGTCAATCTCAGTAGGCTGTGAGCTCATGGAGAATAGTACCTACTTATTTATGATTATATCTTCAATGTCTATAAACATTATCAAGTGAAGGTGAAGTCTTTCCCAGCACCTTTAAGCTAAGGTTAGAACTCTTCGGGTATGAAAGCTATACCACACAATAACTAAATATCAGTGAACTTTTCACAAATGAACTTGCTCTTACCCAGTTTGTGCCAACCAGATAATTCACTAAGTATTTATTGAACATCTACTTGGGTCAACCTCCAGGAACCAGAAATAAATGTCTGAACAAAATTAGCCATGGCCCTGACCTCATGGCACTTGAATTCTACTAGGACAGCATAGGAATAAATAAAGATATAATAATACAAGAATAAACATAAAGCAGGATAAGAACTTAGATTGTGATATGGGTGATATTCTGGTTGGGAGGACAGATAAGGTTGAATGATCATTTTTAGAAAACTTGATTTTTTAAAAATGGATTTATATTGCCATTTAATATCTTGCCTTTTCTGCCTTTTTAGATGATCAGTTTTGTAATTTTGGCCCTTTTCTATTGATTTCTTTTGACTCTCCTCTGGCTATTGAGACTTAAGCTATAGGACAAACTACCATCACATCTAGTTTGACCTACAGTTAGAACACCGTATCTCTAAATGGAGGGAGTTGGGGCTCGAATGATGGGGTGCATAGTGGCAATTTACTTGTGACTCTACCTAGTACTTACCTTTTTTTTTTTTGAGAGTTTCCTTTGCTCTTTAGGGATATGCTCTCCTTTCAATCTAAGTATGGCTTCTGTTAAGAATGAATTTATTGCATCTGACTTCCCCAGGGCAGTCATAGGACAATTACACAGGTTGAGCTAATCATAGGAATCCATCTTTCTGGTTACAGTAATTGGTATGGGAGTGGGCATTGAGCTCAAATTGGGTCAGAATTGTTACACAGCACTTTAAAACTAGAACCAGTTGGTAAGATTTTTTTTTTCTCTGATTACAAAACCATAGGGATATTATATCATTTAAGATTTAGTCAGAAAAACAGAATGCATTTTATGTATCCTGGTGCTAAGGGTTTTAATACAGAGAATTAGGAGCTTACCCCTGTGGGAAAAGCTAAGGATTTAAAAATCAGAAAACCACCACTGACTTTCTTAGCTGTGGCTCTGCAGCCACTCTGCAGTTCACCCAAAAGCTACTGTAATTATGGAGATTCTGGGAATTTGCCACTGATTGCTACAGTGGGCTGCAGCAGAGTGGCAAACCAGGAGACAATGAGTCTTATTCTGTCTGTGTGTACATCTTCTCTTCCACCTTCCAAATTTTGTGTGTCTGTTTCTCTGTTGGCAAATTATAACTCCTACTATACAGCACAGGAGATTCCTGAAAATGTGTTTTCTTTGGTTTTCTTCTGTCACTGCAGTGTCCTTATAAGACACTGTACATTACAATAGTTGTAATGTACAAGGGAACAGAATCCAGCTACTGTGATTCTTTATTTCATCTTCTTCTTACTTTTTTAAAAGTTTTTATTTCAATCACCCAGTGCTCCTCACAAGTGCACTCCTTAATCCCCATCACTTACTTCACCCGGTTCCCACCCACCTCCCCTCTGGTAACCATCAGTTTTCTATAGTTAAGAGTCTGTTTCTTGGTTTGTCACATTTTTTTCCCCATGCACATTTGTTCTGTTTCTTAAATTCCCCATATGAATAAAATCATAAGGCATTTCTTTTTCTTTCGCTGACTTATTTCACTTGGCATTATCCTCTCCAGCTCCAACCATGTAATTACAAATGAAAAGATGTCATTCTTCTTTTTTATTTACGGCTGAATAATATTGCATTGTGTGTGTGTGTAGCACATCTTCTTTATCCATTCCTCAATCAATGGACATTGGGCTGCTTTCATATCTTGGCTATTGTAAGTAACATTGCAAGAAATGTAGGTGTACATGTATCCCTTTGAATTCTTTGTATTCTTTGAGTAAATACCCAGTAGTACAATCGCAACTTGAGGGTAGTTCTATTTATAACTTTTTGAAGAATCTCCATACCATTTTCTACAGTGACTATACCAGTTTGCATTGCCACCAACAGTGCAAGCGGGTTCCCCTTTCTCCACATCCTTGCCAACGCTTGCTGTTTCTTGTTTATTTCTTTATTATTTTATTTTTACGACTGTTGTATGGTGATATCTCATTATAGTTTTTGATTTGCATTTCCCTGATAAATGACTATGAGCATTGTTACATGTCTGATGGCTAACTGTATATCTCCTTTGGAAAAATGTCTGTTCAAGTCATCTGCCCATTTTTAAATTTAAATTTGATTATTTTTTTTTCTGGTGTTGTATAAGTTTTTTATATATTTGAATATTAACCCTTTATCAGATATGTTATTTGCAAATATCTTCTTCCATTCCTTAAGTTGTCATTTAGGTTTTTTTGGTTGTTTCCTTCACTTCGAAGAAGCTTTTTATTTTGATGTTTTCTCAATAGTTTATTGTTGATTTTGTTTTCCTTGCCTCTGGAGACTTATCTAGAAAAAGGCTCTTCTTTAGGATTTTGGTGGTTTGTTGTCTCACATTTAGGTCTTTAATTTACTTTAAATTTATTTTTGTGTATAGTGTGAGGAAGTGGTCCAGTTTCATTCTTTTGCATGTCACTGACCAGGTTTCCCAGCACCTTTTGTTGAAAAGTCTGTCTTTTGCATATTCTTGCTTCCTTTGTCAAAGGTTAATTTTATTGAGATTTTCATAAATCATTTAATTGTTCATATTTATGTGCTGTTTATTATTTCTTCCCTCTCTTTTGTGATTTTATTTAGTTGGGTTCTTTCTCTTTTTTCCTTGCTAAATCTGTCTAGACATTTGTCAATTTTCAGGGTTTTTTTCAAAGAACCAGCTCCTGGTTTCATTTATGTATTCTATTTTTTTTTAGTTTCTATATCATTTATTTCTGCTCTAATTTTTATTTCCTATCTTCTGTTAGTTTTAGGTTTTGTTTTTGTTCTTTTTATAGCTCCTTTAAGTGTAAGTTTAGATTGTTCCTATGCTTCTTCCAGCCTGCTTTTTATTCCGTCACTCATAGTTCTCATTGCATTTATTGGGCCCTTTATCTCTATGTTATTCCTTATCTATGTTGTTGTTCTCACTGTTCTCCTCTACTCTTTTCTCAAGTTCAGTGAGTATCTTTATGATCATTACTTTAAATTCTACATCAGGCTTATTAGTTCTATCTGTTTTACTTAGATCTTCAGCCATGGCCTTGTCCTGTTCTTTCATTTGGGACAAATCCCTCACTTTTCATTTATCTAAATGTCTGTGCCAATTTCTCTGTTACAAAAGTCAGACACCTCTCCTGTTTTTAAGGGTAATGGCCTTAAGGAGAGAACCTGCAGTGCCCTGCCATATGGTGTACCCTGTTCCCCAGCCACTGGTCTTCTGGGAGTGTCTCCAGGGTGTGCTTCATGTGCTCTGCTGTTGTGTCCTGGCCACTTTATCCTTTAGGCCAGTCATCTGCAGAGGCTCTGACTACCTGTTATAGGCAATGTTTGGTCTCTGGTCTGAATGTGGCATGGATTAACTCTGAGCACTCTTGTCTGCTTGTGAAATTAGACCTGTCACTACTACCACTGGAACCAAGGCCTTACAAAACTCCTGAGTCAGGAGGTGTGGTGTGGGCAGGGGTTTGGGCCAGTCTTCTGGGGGGAGTCGGCCCACAGTAGTGTAACTGAGACAAGCATGACCAGGAAGG
Source organism: Crocuta crocuta (assembly GCF_008692635.1). NCBI lineage: Eukaryota > Metazoa > Chordata > Mammalia > Carnivora > Hyaenidae > Crocuta > Crocuta crocuta. The sequence continues at coordinate 9,913,404 of NW_027531005.1, read as the reverse complement.
GCATTTTCTCTGGAGCAGAGGTTGAGGGAGCTGGTGTAAGCAATGTAGGTAGCAAGTGTGGGCATAGCCTTGCTTCCCATTAGTGGCCCTGTGCTTATGCTGAGGGGTGGGGGAGGGAAATGGTACAGTTCCTTTGTTCTTGGAGGTATCTCTCTGGGAACAGTTTCTCTATAGGATAGTCTCCAAGATGAACAACTAACCTCTCCACTTTGTGCCTCAGGTGCTCTGCAGTATTTCCAAGCTGTATATCCATGGGCTTTTTGCCCTGCCTTTTCTCCAAGAAAGGCCCCAATGTTCTCTAAACTCTTACAGAGCCAAGCATGCTGACCATTAAAACCTCAGGCTTTAAGCAACATTGGTTGCAAGAACTTATGAAATTTTGGCCCTCTGGCTTTCCAAGCCAATTGGTCTGGGGATTTGTCTTCCTTGTGCACTCACCTCTATGCTAGTCTATCTCTCACCCTTATCCATGAAACTGGCTCCCTCGCCACCACAGTGTCCACAATCAGTTTCTCTCTCAGACCATGTCTGTGCATTTCCTACCTTCCCCAGTGTGGCCTCTTCTCTACTTTTAGTTGTGAAGCTTGTTCTGTTAGTCTTCTGATAAGTTTCTGAGGTATTTAGGATGCTTTGTAAATTATCTAGTTGTATTTGTGGATAAGGTGAGCCCAGGGTCCTTCTACTCTTCTTCAATCTTCCCCTTACTTCCAAAGCCACATTTGTGATTCTTTTTTTTTTAATGTTTATTTATTTTTGAGAGACAAAGACAGAGCACGAGTGGGTGCAGGGCAGAGAGAGAGAGAGAGAGAGAAAGAGAGAGCTAGAGAGAGAGAGAGAGAGAATCTGAAGTAGGATATAGGCTCCCTGCTTTCAGTGCAGATCCCAATGTGGGGCTCAGACTTACCAACCTGAGATCATGACCTGACCCAAAGTTGGACGCTTAACCAACTGAGCCACTCAGGCACACACACAATTGTGATTCTTAAGTGTTTTCTGGTGTTTACCCATTCAGTTGAGAATGGAAACATAATAAGCTGAATGAAGTAATGGAAAAGGGATGGAAGGGAATAACCAACTGTGCATATCTAATCAGGACAGATATCCTGTTAATTTAGAGGGGATATTTAAATCTTTTGAGTCTCTTTTAATGTACAGATTGCCTCATTTCTCTTTTATTCTTAAAATCTGTTTATTGATGGAACCCAGTATATTTTGATCCAAGATGTTTCCCACAGTCTATTTGGGCTTATTTCATCCCCATGGGATGAATAAGTCTATTCTCTATATTGGAAATTTTATCTAGGGGCTTATTCTACTTACATTAAATTTATTTGGCAAGGCCACTTCATAGGTCTATTATATTCTTCCCAAGATGCCTAACATCTTTTGTTTTCTCCTTTTGTGATGTATTAGGCATAGATGCTCAATGTCTATGACATTTACTTCATTAAGGATATTTATTAGTGTAATACTTAAAAGGAAACCCTCTCTTGTATAGGAATGGCAGAATAAATATGTGATAACTAAAAATTATTTTAAAAAAGTATTGATCTCCTTTGGAGGAAGACAGAAAGCCAGTTTTTTAAAGTATGAATTTTTAAAGAATTTTCTCAAGAAAAATTTTGCATACATTCATATACAAAATGCATGTTTAAGACCAGATCAGAAAACCTATAAATAAATCAATATTATTACTACCTCATTAAATATTTTTTGTTGGACCATTATTTTCACAGTCCATATTTTAGTTCCTTAATCACTCATAGTGAACATGTGATTGAAAATCTTCTGAAAGATATAATGAAAATGATACACTAAAGGGAGAATTTTTTTCTCAGTATAAATATTTGTTTTATTCAAAAATCTAAAAAAGGGTTGAATATGTTTGAACCCATAGAACATCTTTATATTCAGTAAAGGTATACTTTTGTTTCTAAAGTTTATTTATTTTGAGAGAGAGAGAGAGAGGCAGAGAGGGGGGAGAAAGAGAATACCAAGCAGACTACACACTGTCTGTGCACAGTCCAACATAGGGCTTGATCCCACGAACAGTGAGATCATGACCTGAACTGAAATCAATAGTCAGACACTCAACCAACTGAGCTAGTCCAAGATATAGCTTATTAAATAGTCCAGGAAAGTAGTTTCATAAGAGTGTTAATTTCATTATAAGAATAGCATTGTGCTTCACTAAAAGCAATGTGACCAATATAAAGAATTTTGACTGTAATATGGAATTTAATTTGGAGGAAAGTTCCAAATGGATAGTTTAATGTAAACTACAGGATACACAGACCATGTTTGTTTTTGTTACTCTGTGGCTTTCTATCCTTTCAGATCATTCTTAGATTAGGAATTTGGAGAAAATCAATGCCTATGACTAAAATCAAGGATTCTACCTTCAGAATAGCACCAAGTACAACTTTGAAAGTTGGGTTTTTCTATTTTGTTTTTTTCAGCCTAGGATTTTTTTAGGGACTATTGCATGTTTATATCCTAAAACCATCCACAAGTGTTCTTAAGAAACAACTCTGCCACATAGTGTCTCTTGTAGCTTTCTTGAATTGTTTTGTCAACACTGCAGGATGCAATAAAGAAAAAAAGAAAAGGTAGATAAGAGGACATCTTGTTATCTGTTACTATCCAAAGCATCGAAGCTTAAAGAGAGGTTTAAAGCGGATGTTAGGAAGTTAGTACACAGGATGATTAGCTTGTATAGTTTGCTACCTATCACCTAAAAGTATACTGAAGTGTTTAGAAGAGAGTTGGGTTTTATTTAGCTTCTTGCTAAGTATTTCACCAAATCAAAGATTTTAACTTGTAAGAAAATAATTTTACCTACCAATGAATCTTATTTATAAAGCAGAGACATAGCACATTTAAAAACTTGTAAATGCAGATTCTTTTCAGATGTGAGGAACTTTAACACTACGCAATGATTAAATGATCACATTACAGATATTTAGGTCAACAATATTTATTTTAAAAATGTGAGGGGCACCTGGGTGGCTCAGTTGGTTAAGCGTCCAACTTTGGCTCAGGTCATGATCTCATGGTTCGTGGGTTCGAGTCCTGCATCCGGCTCTGTGCTGATAGCTAGCTCAGAGCCTGGAGCCTGTTGTAGATTCTGTGTCTCCTTCTCTCTCTGACCCTCCCCTGCTCATGCTATCTCCCTCACAGAAATAAATAAAACATTAAAAATTTTTTAATGTGAATATTGGTAATTCTTGGCTGTAAACTTTAAGAATATTTTGAAACCTTAAGCATGTGGTAATCTTAATTTTTCTTTGTGGACAAAAACACAAAACATGGATTGATTTATGTATAAATGCTTAAAATAATACATAGATAGGTGCTAATAAGCACACTTTGCTTTATACTTCTTGTAAACCAGAGAATGTGTTCTTTTTAACTTAGCACCTGAACATTTTCAGGCTGGTGGATTGTTCACCAGGCTAGAACTTCATGGTCTGGTTGAGCTGGCATTTCAGTAAGACTCTTGCGGGAATCATGCTTTCCAGAAGGGGGAGATTTATTTAAGTGCACTAGAATATGAGATGTATAAGTGCAGCTTCAGAAGTCCTTGTATGGGTACCATTCATTTGAGTAGAATAGTTTTATGCTATAAAAATGTTTACTTTCTTGTGAATTCAAAACAAGATACTCTTGAGTTTGGTGGAAATATCCTTTATCTGCACATCACAAACACAGTCTGAAGCTTCATGGGATAACAAGTGTATCTAAAACTAAATCAAGTTTTTGGGTGGAGGAGTCTAATTTTTAAAACTTTATTTTTTAATAAGTAATGAGTGCACTTGTTTCTATGCTTAGATTTTAGTTTATTATATGGTTTGCTTAATGGAATTCCAAATATTTTTTACAATATAAGCTACATCTTTTAAAGATAAATAGATAATAAAATTTAAAAAAATAATGGAAATGATCTTTTGTTTACCATTTAAGAATGGTTTGCTCTCAAATAACTTATTTTCCTATTACATTTAAGGTAATATAATTTACTGAAATTTGAGATGAATATTACTTTTCAGGAGTTCAACTAATATATTAAGCAAAGTAGTCAACTTATATAATGCAAATATCAACTTAAATCATTTTAAACTTTTTGAATTTATTTTTTGGTGTTAATATATGATTATACACGGCAGGGTGACTTAGTCAAAATATTAATTATCGGTAAATCAAACTGACTTCTTGTTAAAAACAAATTTAGTCCTAAGTATACTTTTAAACACACATTGTACAAAACTATAATTTATTAATGAATCTGGTTACCATAAATTATCCTGGAGTTTCCATATAAATTTCTGAGTCTTAAATCCATAGATATGACTATTTCTTACTTAATTATGTTCATGACCATTAGGAATAGGAATGCCTTAGTATATTTTATAACAACTTATATAGTGATTGGATAGTTTGCTCACTGTTTGATTTAAAAGAGCTTAGCCATAGAGATTATGAAAACAGGAAATGCGTGACTGCTTTATAACATACACCTGTCTGAGGATTTTCAGCAGAGATTATGCCTGAGTTTAAAAATATTTCAGCAGAGTAACAAATGAGTGAGTAGAATCATAAGCTACGTTTTAAGAATAAAATAGTCATCCCATTGCCTTGTATTGCTTCCCTGTAATGCTTATCATAGAAAATTTGGCTTTTGGTGAGTTCCATGTCCACTTTTCCCTGAAAAAAAAAATCTGTGTTATTTAATAGATTTTACTAGATTGGTGAATCAAGCAAAGAATAATCAAGAATGGTATTAACTCTGGTCACACATCTAGTTCTCAATAAATAGTAGCCATGAGCTGTATCACTCAACAATATAATTTTCCCTAACAGAAGTTATCATGGAGTCATGAAGGTCAGCTCAGTAATAGATTGGAAGTATAAAAATTAAGAACTAGTATACTACTCTGAGATACAGAGTACAGGATAGAGCTGAAATTATTTTCTAGTATCTCAACTTCACCTGACAAAACTATCTAACCTGGAGAGCAGAAATCAGGGTAGAAGAGGGGGATGATTCATTGCAGTATTCTGTTCACTCCTAGTAGTCAAAAGTGAAAATAGCAATTTTACTCCCTTATAATTTTGAAGAGTATACTAGCAGACTTTATTTTCCTCTATGTAATAGATTTTCTACATGCACTAGGACTTGAATAATACCTTTGGGAAAAAAATTGAAAATAAGCTGCATTATATATTATTCCTATATTTACACTAATAGTTATTTATTGTGGTTTTTTTTGGTCCATGACTGTAATTACAGATGATTTCTTTTCTTTCTTTCTCTTTTATTTTATTTTATTTTATTTTTTTGACAAAAGGCCAAGGACAATTCGATGCCACCATTTCTTTTGGATCAGTTACCATTAGTGACCTATAAATATAGTGAAATAAGTTACTATTACCCTGAGGCAGCAAAGATTTTTATGACTCAGACTCCTTTCTGCCCTTTGTCCTCTCTCACCTGAGTGGAACGGAATGCCTCAGTACATTTTGTGACAACTTATATAGCTTGATGGGTTAGTTTCCTCACTGGGTAATACAGTTGCAATAATTCACACTTCGTATTGTCCTACAAACGTCCTGGCCCTGGGCCCCACTACACATACTTTTTCACATGAACTTCCAAGGCCAAAATCTATCTTCAGATATTCATAAGCCATCCTCACCAAACATTATTAAACAAATACTCATTTGGGGTAAGGAACTATCTAGGCATCTCTTTACCTTTTCAGAAAAAAACAGGTACTGTGATTACAGTGAATTTGCAAATTGTTACCTAGTCGATGCCAGCTGTCACACTGAAAAGATTTTATTTTAGACCTGGATTGTTTCCATTCAAATAAATAAATCAACAAACACATTTTGGTGCCTCCGTCTTTAAGTAGCATACTACAGTATTATTACTAAGGTTGCTTAGCAACCACAAATAGTGAGCTAGCAGGATTGAAGAGCCCAATAAAATAAGAAGTTATATTTTATATACTTACAGTTTGGTCAGCCTTCACACCTATGAAACTTACACCATTCATTGTTAAAATTGTGGGCCAGTTTTACAATAGTATCTTCAGTCATCCTGTCCAGTTGGATTATAGCTCTGAGGAATACCATCTGCTGATTTCCTATTTAGTCATTCATTATACTACTCAGTCTTTGTAAAGATTTCAAAAAGTGGTTCACTGTTAAAATAGTGTGTAAGAAAGATTCAAATAGACTTCCCAATTATCCTTTTTCAACTACATAACATTTTATAGTTATATGCAGGATTTGTCGGTGTGTGTGTATTTGTTTATCTCCTTTCATTTCATGAATTGTCTTAGTGGGTTTAAGTGGAAAATACTTAATGAAATCTGTTTTAACAGACACAAGTGAAGTTGGTATTTATATAGGCAAGAAATAAAATATCCTAGGGGTGCCTGGGTGGCTCAGTCAGTTAAGCATCTGTCTCTTGGTTTTTGGCTCAGGTCATGATCTCACAGTTCGTGAGTTTGAGCCCCACATCAGGCTCTGTGCTGACAGTATAGAGCCTATTTAGGATTCTCTGTCTCCCTCTTTCTCTGCCCCACCCTCACTTGCTCTTTCTCAAAAATAAATAAACGTTTAAAAAAAGGCAAGCACTTTCATTAAAATATATTTTTTTGTTTTCTTTATTTTTGAGACAGAGAGAGACGGAACACGAGTGGGAAAGGGGCAGAGAGAGAGAGAGAGAGAGAGAGAGAGGGAGACACAGAATCTGAAACAGGCTCCAGGCTCTGAGCTGTCAGTACAGAACCCAATTCAGGGCTCGAACCCACAAACCATGTGATCATGACCTGAGCCGAAGTCGGACGCTTAACCAACTGAGCCACCCAGGCGCCCTGGCAGGCACTATTAGAGATCAACCAATGTGACCTAGAGTGTCTGAAACCTAGATTGGATCATGTAGAATGGAAGACACATCATTAGAAAGGTAGATTCAGTCCACCTGGTCTTGTAGAGAAATTTATTCTGAAAAAGAAATGTTAAATAGAATGAAATAATATCAAGAATAGGTCTAGGGGGCTTGGCTTTTCTCCAAGCTTTCATCCAGTGATAGGTTTTTCTAATCTTCCTTATTTGCCCCTCACCAGCTATATCAAATATGCTGAACACTTACACAAAGTGATTCATACTTTATACAATTTCTGAAATTTAATTAGCAAAGAACTGTCCATAATGAATGTCAGCCTTAGTGTTTCCACAGCTGTCATCCCCTCCAGCAAGGGATATTCTGAAAATCTGCCTGTCTATGTCCACATTTCATATTTCTATCTTTACAAGTTTCCTACTGCTACTACTTCAAGAAATATGTAGCTAACAGCATATTAGCAACTTAGCAAGATCTGAAAATCTTTTCTTATTAATTTCACACAAATTCCCTGAACTAATGACAGAAAATAACATTTGATTTTTCTTTGAGTATCCGGTCTCAGCAGGAAATAATGATACAATCAAATTGGAGAAAGTCGCAGTGAATGTAATGAAGGGCTGTTACAAAAGTGTGGGCAGGACATGGGGAAAGCACAGGGACAGCTTGATACCCTGGGGATAGTGGGAAAAGGATGTCAACCCCATGCCTGAAGTGGCAAGCAGGGTGATTATTTTAACAGTCCATGGAGAGAAACCTTATAAAAAGACCACATCACAGGAGCCATTGTAACCACCAGCCTCAGAGGACCTGACAGGGAGGAGGCCTAGGAAGTAAAACCCCCAACATTCTTTGCTCCTTCCTTCTAATCTTCGGCTAACCAGAAGCCAGAATATAAAGGAATCTGAAATGCAGACCGTAGACGGCAGGCACAGAATAATGTGGGAAGGGTGGAGAAAATATACTCAGGGACAAATGGAAGATATCCAGCGGAATTTGTTTAGAGTAGTTTAGCTTCCACTCATTTACATTGTTACCATAACACTCAAATGGTGAGCTAAGGTTATTTGAGGGACATAAGTAGTGATCTGCTACGATCCCCTACTAACTCCCAGAGAGCTGAACTTGAAGTACTGAACGATTTTCAAAAACCTAAAGGCGTGTGAAACAGGAAAGGAGTTAGGACAAAAGGCAGTGGTGTGGTGGATAACCAAGCGAACAGTTTTAGATCTGGGGTTTTATACTCTGTGACCTTAGTCTGCCATAGATCTCAAATTTTTGCATTTCTGTAGTGACCAGGTTTTAATAAAAATCATCATGTACAATTCTAGTCACTAAAGGAAATAACATTCTTATATTCTTAACTCTCAGATAATGCTAGTCGTTTTTTCAGTGTTTTTGCTAAGACATATATGGTGATAGTATCTTTATTCATACTTAAATATTAAAAATTTATGCAGCCTCTTTCCCAGTTTAATTTTTCCCATAGAGTAAGTAATTAAATCTTTTTTTTTATACCAACAATGGCCAGGATCATTGTGTGCATTAATTTCTTAGTGTTCGTCCTTTTATTGTTTTTGCAATGATTACAAATATAGCACATCTTGCATTGTGTATGTCATTATCTTTTTGTATTGAACTCCTTTGGTACTTGTTATTCCTTAATATGACTTAAAGTTTCTCCCTTTTAAGTCCAATCATGCAATTCTTAATTAAATTCCAAATTTCAGTATCTTTAGGGAGATTTCATTTAATTTGCCCTGTAAGGTTCTTGGGTACCTTCTTTAGGAAGAAGAGATGGCCCTTTCAAAAAAATAAAACAAAAAAACAAAAAACAAAAAAACCAAAATAGCGAATACGTCAGTCAGTTTCATATTTTGACAGAACAAATGTGTTTGTTTCCATGGTCTTAAATTTGCTCATTAAATTAGTCCCACAGATACACAGAACATGAAGAACTTAGAAGGCACACACTAGAAGATACTACCCAGGAATAGCTCTACTGGGGTGGGGAACACGCTTGAAAAGAAATCCTGGGGGCGCCTGGGTGGCTTAGTCGGTTAAGCGTCCGACTTTCGCTTAGGTCATGATCTTGGCGGTTCGTGGGTTCGGGCCCCGCGTCGGGCTCTGTGCTGACTGCCAGCTCAGAGCCTGGAGCCTGTTTCAGTCTGTGATTCCCTCTCTCTCTGACCCTCCCCTGCTCATGCTGTCTCTCTCTCTCCTAGAAAGAAATAAAACATTTAAAAGAAAAAAAGAAAAAAAAAAGAAAGAAATCCTGGTGCAGTTTATCCAGTCAGGCAGATAATGTGAATGTTGGTTGGCCATCTGGAGGAGAGATTCTTATCAACAGGAAGGGAAGTGAAGATTTAGGAAGTTAGGCAGGCAGTCAAGACTGTGGATATTTACGAGTGTACACAAGGAATCCAGCCAAGGACAGGAGTTACTGAAGAAAGCTCTTAGTGGGTGAAACGAGTGAAGACTTAACAAAAAGAAAGGAAGGTTCTAAGTCAAAATGCTCTTAATGGGAAGGTGACTAAGGAAAGGGATCAAATCCATGGAAATATTGATGGAAGAGAACTCTCTGACATTTAGACTTTCATGTCACTGTCTGCCAGCTTTGTCATACTCATTCTGATATCTCTGCTGTTGACCTTGCGTTAAGTCTTTTCTCTATTTCTCTCACTCATCTACATCTCCTGTTTATAGTCCTATCTCAGTCACACAGCTTCCATAAAAATGTCTCCACAGTGTTTAGATCCTTTTTGATTGCTGATCTGTCAGGGCATTTTTCTTGGTGAAGCACATTTTTATTCTTTATTATATATTACTTATAAATTTTCCTGTGACAAAAAGCATTTTTTTCTCAACTAAATTGCATGCTACTCAAAGTTAGGGGTCCCTGTTATTGGTATCTCATGCATTATCCACGGTGCTTAGAGGAGCATTAGACACCTACAGTAAAGATTCCATGAACATTTGTAGGATTATGTAAATATAATATTTACTGTTTGTCGTTGAAAAGCTAGCTTTTAATGAAACTTGTTTCCTAATATTGTTAGGTTAGAGATTGTGTTCCTGATTTCTTCTGCTTTTTAAAACATATTTATTTACTTAGAGAAAGAGTGAGCTGGGGGAGGGCAGAGAGAGAATACCAACAGGTTCTGCACTGCCAGCATGGAGCCCAATGTGGGGGTCAAACTCATGAACTATGAGATCATGGCATGACCCATAATTGAGAGGCGGATGCTTAACCAACTCAGCCAGGTGTCCCTGTATTTCTTCTCCTTAGACTATATTGCCCACTTCCTGATGCCATGTACCTCTGCCCCAGTCAAGTTGATCTCTGAATGTCAGGATTTTTGGGGGGTTTCTTTATAGTGGCATACAGGGATGGGGACATATACGGTACTCTACAAATATTTGCATTGATTGTTATTTTTTTAGAATGGGTTTGAGTGCCTTAAAACAGCCACAATTTAGAGAGCCATTTCACTTACATACACAGTCCTACTTAGGAAGTAAGATTGAATTCTTCTGTTATTTATTTGACTTTCCAGGTTGACTTTTTCTCATGTTCCATTAAAGTTTTGAAGCGTGATCACTGGGCACTGAAACTGTATTCAGAGTGACTTAGTTCTACCAAGCTGAAAAATGAAATAGAAAAGATCCATGTAAGACAGAAGTGTAGTCTGAGAGCTATTGGCATGACAAAGCACAGACCAGCAACTGTAAGCAGTTGAGCAGTATAGAATAGATGACAAGAATACCATGAAACCCTTCACTGCTTGTCTCTAAGCAACATTAGCATTTATTCCTAGGGAGTGACAGAAACAGGTGGATCACAGGGACCTTGAAATAAATATATCATGAGTCCAGAGAATCAAGAAAGAATCATATATGATGGGAGTGCAGGCCACACCTGGGCTGTATTAGCCACACTCCTATACTATGGAAGCCCTTTTAGCATCAACAGTAATTTCGTAAATTTGGTAGCAAAGGTCAAAAATAGAATATTGACATACTTCTAATGGGTTCTAAAAGAGGGAGTTTAGGAAGAAAGAAGATGTCTCTATAGATGACTCTAAATAATTCACCTTCCTGAGTTTGAATACTTGCATCTGAGACATAAATGAAAATGACATCTGTTCCCATTTTGAATGGGACATTAAACCTCTTTTGAAAAAGTTATAAATTTACACGCAATAGTAAAAACTTAATACAAAGGTTCCCTACACTCTTTACCTGGTTTTCCCAATGGCAACATCTTGCAAAACTGTAGTACAACATCACAGTCATGATATTGATACTGATACAGTTGAGTCAAGGAGAACATTTTTATCACCACAGGAGTCTTCGTGTTGCCCACTTACAGCCAGACCTGCTATCCCTACCCCCCACCTTAAACCCTGACAACTACTAACCTATTTTCTATTTTTACAATTTTGTCATTTAAACAATGTTATATAAATGGAATTGTAGACTGTATATGGATGTTTTTAATCAGCATAATTATCTAGGTTGTTGTATCCATAAATAGTTCTATTCTGAGGTATCAGTGTAACACAATTTATATAATAATTCACTCATTGAAGGACATCTGGATCATTTCCAGTTTGGGACTATTATGACTGAAGCACCATAAACATTAATAAACAGGTTTTTATGTCTTTGTTTTAAGCCTTCATTTCTCTGGGATAAATCCTCAGGAGTATAATTGCTGGGTCATATAGTAGTTACATATTTAGTTTCTTAAAGAAATGTCCATATGTTTTTCCAGGGTAACATTTTACATTTTCAGTAGCAATGTATTTGTGATGCATTTCCTCCATATCTTGCCAAAATTTGGTCTTGTCATTATTTTTTACTTTAGCCATTCTAATAGATATATAGTGATATTTAAGGAAAATATTTTGAACATCTTTTCATGTGATTTTTTGACATCTATATGTATCCTCTTTGATAAAATGTCTTTTCACATCTTTTTACCTACTTTCCAATTAGATTAGTGTTTTATTTTCTGTTGGGTTTTGAGAATTCTTTATATATATTTTAGATACTAATTGTTATGCAAAATTTTCCTTCACTTTGTCGCTTGTGTTTTCATCCTTAACATGGCCTTTCACAGAGTAAAAACTAGTTTGATAAAGTATAATAATCAGTATTGCCTTTTATGGATCATAATTTGATTTCAAGTTTAAGAACTCTGTCTAGCTCCAGTTCTTGAAGATTTTTAAATGCTTTTTTTTTTCTGTAAATTTTTTCTGTTTACTTTTCCCCTATGAATGCCAATTCCCAGTACTCTAGGACCATTGTTTATAAGGCTCTATTGAATTATATTTGAACTTTGTCCAAAATCAGTTGGGCCTGATTATGGGACTGATTATGATTTTTGGGTTCTGAGTCTATTCTACTGACTGTATGTCTCTCAGCCATTTTTTTCTTTTATTTTGATGGAGGTTTGTCAACTTTATTTGTATTTTCAAAGAACCAGTTCTTTGACCTATTGATTATTCTCTATTATGTTTTCAATTTCATTAGTTTCTATTATTTATTATTTTCTTCCTTCTATTTGCCTTGGGTTTATTTTTCTCTTTTTCTAGAGTCTTGAGGTAGGAAGTGAGATTACAGCTTTGAAAATTCCTCTTTTTTAATATGTGCATCTTAGTGCTGTAAATTTCCTCTAAATAACTATATCACACACATTATGGTATTTTTTTTTTAATTTTTAAAGTTCATTTATTTTGAGTGAAAGCACATGGGTGAGGGGCAGAGGGAGAAGGAGAGAGACAGACAGAGAGAGAGAGAATCCTAAGCAGGCTCTACACTCTCAGTGTGGAGGCTCACGAACTCATGAACTGTGAGACTGTGACCTGATCCAAAACCAAAAGTCGGACGTTTAACCAACTGAGCCACCCAAGTACCCCAATATGTTGTATTTTAATTTTCACTCAGTTTAATGTATTTTTTTAATTTCCTTTAAGACTTACTCTTTTACCTATGGATTTTTAGAAGCAATTTAATTTAATTTTCAAGCATTGAAAGATTTTTCCTGCTATCTTTCCATTTCTACTTTGATTCCATTGTGGTCAGAGAAGTCACTGTGTATGATAATCAATTTTGTAAAATTGTTGAGGTTAGCTTTATGGTCCAAGATATGTTCTATATTAGTATATGTCCTGTGAACACTTGAAGCGAATGTTTATTCTGCTATTTGGATGGACTATTCTATAAATGTTGAATTGACCTTTGTATTTGGCAGGATTATTGGGTTCTTCTACATTCTATTGATTTTCTGTCTAGTTCTATCAATTGTTGAGAAAAGGGTGTTGAGATCTTCAACTATAATTGTGGATTTGTTTGTTTTTTCAGTTCTATCAGTTTTTGCTTCACACACTTTGCAGCCCTGAGGTTGGTGCATACACAATTAGGATTGCTATGTCTTTTTGGTGAATTGACCTATTTATCATTTTTATTGTTTTTCTACTCTGAGATGAGACTCTGGGTCTTATCTAAACCTTCTATTTTTTTAATTGACTTTAGTTTTTAGAGAAGTTTTAGATTTACATCTAAAGAGGGTATCTACCCCTACCCAGTTTTCCCTATTAATATCTTGTATTAGCATGGTGCACTTGGTGAGCTTCTGTTAATATATTTTATTATTAATGAAGTCCTTAGTTTACATTAGCATTCTTTCTTTTATTGTATAGCCTATGTGGTTGGCAAATATATAATGATATTTATCCACCATTAAAGTACCATGAAGAATATTTTCACTGCCCTAATAATTCTCTGTGTTGAACTTCTTGATCTCTCCCTCCCAACCTTGAAACTCTGGTAAGACTGATCTTTTTTATTGTCTCCATAGTATTGCCTTTTCCAGGATGTCTTACAGTTGGAATCATGTAGTATGTAGTCTTATCAAATTGACTTCTTTCTCTTAGCAATATGCATTTAAGTTTTCCCCATGTCTTTTTGTAACTTGATAGCTCATCTCTTTTTGTCCCTAAATAATATTCCATTATCTGGATGTACTACCATTTATCTATTCATCTATTAAAGGTCATTTTGGTTGCTTTCAAGCTTTGACAATTATTAATAAGGCTACTATATACATTTGTGTACCGATAATTATGGGAACATAATTTTTCAACTCATTTAGGTAAATACCAAGTAGTACAATTGCTGGATTATATGTAAGAATATGTTCATTTTTGTAAACTGCCTTCCACAGTGGCTGTACTGTTTTGCATTCCACCAACAATGAAAGAGTGTTTCTGTTCCTCTAATCTTCACCAGCTTTTGGTGGTGGTAGTTTTTGTTTTGTTTTTTTTTTTTTAATTTTTTTTTAATTTTTTTATTTTTTTTAATTTATTTCTAGGAGAGAGAGAGACAGTGTGAGCAGGGGAGGGTCAGAGAGAGAGGGAGTCACAGACTGAAACAGGCTCCAGGCTTTGAGCTGGCAGTCAGCACAGAGCCCGAAGCGGGGCTCGAACCCACGAACCGCGAGATCATGACCTAAGCGAAAGTCGGAGGCTTAACCGACTAAGCCACCCAGGCGCCCCTTTTTTAAATTTTTTTATTTAGGCTTTCTAGTTAGGTATATAGAAGGTATATAAAACCTTGTTAATTTGTCAGTCCCTAATGACCTATGATATTGGGGATCTTTTTATAGTCTTATTTACCATCTGGTTCTCTTCTTTGGTAAGATGTTCAAATCTTTTGCCCATTTTTAACTGGTCTGGTTTTTTTTATTGTTGAGTTTTAAGAGTTCTTGGTATATTTTGGAAGGTAGTTTTTTTTTTTTATATATAGATATTGGTTTTGCAAAAGTTTTCTCACAAACTACACATAGTTTGCCTTTTCATTCTTTTAACTGTGTCTTTTGCAGAGCAGGGTTTTTAATTTCAATGAAGTCCAATTTATCAATTATTTCTTTCATGGATTGTGCCTTTTCTTAAAAATGTTACCACCAGGGGTGACTGGTGTCATAGTCAGTTAAACACTTGAATTCAGCTCGGGTCATGATCTCACGGTTCGTGAGTTTAAGCCCTGCATCAGGCTCTGTGTTGACAGCTCAGAGCCTGCAGCCTGCTTTGGATACTACGTCTCCCCTTCTCTCTGCCCCTCCCCTGCTCGTGCTCTGTCTCTCAAAAATAAATAAACGTAAAAATTTTTTTAAAAAATGTTACCACCAAACCCAAGCTCTTTTAGGTTTTCTCCTATTTCCTAGGAATTTACAATCTTGCATTGTACATTTGGGTCTGTAATCTATTTTGAGTTCATTTTTGTGGAGGGTATAAGGTCTGTGTCTAAACCCATTTTTCATCATGTGAAGGTCCAGTTGTTCCTGCATCATTTGTTGAAAAGACTCTTTGCTTCATTGAATTGCCTTTGTTTATTTTTCAAAGATCAATTGACTCTATTTGAATGTACCTATTTCTGGGTGTTCTATCCCATTCCATTGATCATTGTCTATTCTTTCACCGATACCACACTGTCTCAATTTCTATACTTTTCTGCTAATGTACTACTAATCTGATTTTTTTCTTCAGTGTTGTGTTGGGGATTTTGGATGTTCTGCCTTCCACATTTACTTTACAATTAGTTTGTCAATATCTACAAAATTACTAAACCTTCTGTTTTACTTATTTTCTCTGATACCATTCTACAACCTTTTTACTACCTAGTGGGTACAGAAATCCAGGCTTGTCACTAGAGCTTTATTGACACCTGCAGTTTGGTCTTTTTGTTACTGCTAGTTGTGGGTGAGAACTTTGTTTTCATTTGGTCTCCACTGGTACCATTTTGTGGTATGTGACCTGGTTTTCAACTTAGCTTCCTTTGACCTCATCCTGGCAGGACTGCTAAGGTACCTTATTATAGCCTCATGAATGTGGAGGTATATGCTCTCCATTCAGTCTTTGCTGGCATGGAAGAGGGTGAGGCCACACTTTTTTTCTGTGTTATTTGCCAGGGATAGTAGTACAGTTATTGTCTGAACACTTTTGTCTTGGTAGCTTGACTTTTTCAATCCGGCTTTTCTTAGGGAATTTTTTCTCCTATGACTGTAGGTGTTTTTAGGTTCTGGTTTATTTAGCTGTGAGTGTGGGCTTTATGAGGCAAAAAAGAAATCAAGGGACCTTACCACTGTTGTTCCTTGAGTCTTGGGATTCCTAGATATTCTCTTTCTTTCTTCCTTTCAGGGTCTTCTTATGTTTTATATGTAATATTTAGGGTTTTTCTTCATATTTAGTGGGAGGAATAAGTAAATGTGTACCTATTCCATGTTCTCTTATAAATGGAATTCTCTCCCTCTATATGTTCAAAACGCTGTGTGATCATCAGTTGCTAGACAAATGTGAGCTAAATTTGTGGGGGGGAGAGCTTTGTATGTTATGGAGCTTCAAATAAACTAAAAATTAATGGAATAAAAAATTAATAGAATCCACTGTAGAATATGGAAAAGAGAACTGATGTGACCAAGTGGTATTTTGTAACTTTTTTTTGGCTGTCATGTTTAGACTACAGGGGCCCTAATGGGAGGCCAGAAGACCAATTAAAGAGCTTTCAGAATAGCCAGTTCATGCAGACTTAAATTAGGATGGTGGAGGTGGTGAAATGGGGGAAAAAGTGAGCTCCAGTAATATTTTATCATTAATAGCATCAATAAACATGTATCGTACATCTGTTATGACCAAGGTAATAATAGAGATAATGAACATGAAAAGAAGGAGACAGGGAGTTTTTACTTTTTTTTTTTTCAAAAAATTGTAAACTAACAGAGAAAATATGTATGTAAGAATAATGGACAACTTGGTGATAGGTCAATAGATTGAATTGTGAAGTAAAAGATAAAAAGGGAAAGTGATGCATGGGGAAAAAATAGAAGAATTATAGTGAAAGAGTAGTTTTTGAGAGAGAAGTCAAGTTTGGGATATGTTGAGTTTGATATCATGTAAGATATCCAAGTGGAGATACTCTAAAAGCAGCTACTTGATAAAAGACTGAAATTTAAGTTAGATGTGATCATTAGAATTATAGTTTAAAGAAAATACTTTTTTTTCTTAAAATGTGATTCTATATAAGCTCTTGGTCTAAGAATTTTAAAACAGAAAAGATCGACACTATGATTTACTGGAACTTTGAACAGAATGCCTTCATGGGGTAGAAAGGACATGGATTTTGTAGTCAGAAATCAACTTTTATTTAGACCTCAAGCATGACTCTAACTAGCCTAAATTTATCTTAGAGCCTAAATTTCACCTGTCAAATGGGATTCCAATACTAAGTAATTAATGTTATACAGTTAACAATGTATTAAAATGTCTGACACATAGAAAGAACTTACAAATATTGATTCTCTATTTATTAACCTGAAATTTATACTGAAAGTAAATGCCATACTCAAAATTTGTGCTGTGCTTTTATGTTTTCTTTGATGCAGTTCCTGGTTTTCTTTGGCCCATAATTATAGTTTCAGACAAAGGCAATAATGAAAAATTTATCGGCTATTCTTGGTCTATGAATGCTCATTATGTGAAAATCCCAAACTATAATTTAACAGCATCAATATTAAATAAATACTTTATTTTAAAATTTTTTTCTTTTTATTTATTTCTGAATGAGAGAGAGACAGCATGAGCAGGGGAGGGTCAGAGAGAGAGGGAGACACAGAATCTGAAACAGACTCCAGGCTCTGAGCTAACTGTCAGCACAGAGCCCGACACGGGGCTTCAACCCACTAACCATGAGATCATGACCTGAGCCGAAGTCGGATGCTTAACCGACTGAGCCACCGAGGCGCCCTATAAATACTTTATTTTAAAAGTTGATCGCAGGTAATCTACACAGTATGCAGATATTTTTTGTCCATTTTGTTCAAGTATTATGTTATTGGCATATAACACAGCAAACTTTTTTGTCAAGGCTCAAAATATTGAACTCAAAGTATTTTGTACAACGAACAGAGAAATGGACTGGTAGCTTGAGGAGGACCTGGGATCAAGGAGGCCTTTTATGAGATAAAGGGTATTTGCGCTGCCTTATTTATTCTCTTGAATTTGTCACCTCTCATCCTCTCTTCAGTACAATAAATTAGGCTTTTATTCTGTGGTTCTTTGTGTTTCCCAAATATTCATGTTCTCTTAAATATCTCAACTTCCCTGGCAAGTTGTGATTGCCAAGGCACATGTGATTGGATTATGTGCATGAAAGTTATGAAAATAATATCCTCTCAAGTTCTTTAAAAATATCAGTAAAATATAGTAAAAAATATAGTAAGATATATATATTATATGTAGTAAAATATATAGTATATATACTATATAGTAAATTACATATAAGATGAATGAGGGCCGCCAAACTGGAAAAGGGCCCAATTAATGATCTATCCCTGGACATAGCAAATTTAATGAATAAGCCTTAACTGGGCTAAGCCACTGATACTTGAGGGTTTATTGTTACTGTACCTTATCCTAACTGTTCTTCACTAATACATATCTTCATCTTCATGAACATGCTGCTATAGCTCCTGCCAAAATCATCACTGCTCTTCATTTTGCATCTGTCTTCATTTTTCTTAATTTCTCAGGATTCAATACAGTTATCTACTCGCTCCCTGAACCATTTTTTTCCTCCTGATTTTCATGATGCCATACTTCTCTAGTGTTTCTCCTCTTTCACTGGTATTCTTTCTCAGCTGCCTTTGCCATCTCCTCCTTTTCTGATAGACCTGTTAATGTTGGAGCATCCCTGGGCTTTGTCCTCTATTCCCTCTCCTTATATCATTATCCAGTCCCATGGCTTTAAATAGCAGCTATGTCTATGACATTTACATTTATATGTTCTGTACCTCTAATTTATACCTTTTTTGAGCTCTAGACTGGTATATTCAACTTCCCACTTGAGATCTCTATGTGGATGTCTAATAGATATCTCAAAGTTTACATTGCAGAGTAAATCTCTGATAACCTATCTTCACAATTTGTTTCTTCTTAGTTTTTTCCATCTCAGGCAATGGCTGCACTATCCACTCATTTAGTCAGACCAGAAACTTAGGGATCATTAAGTTTTTCCTTTCCACACATCACTTTACAGTTCAGGTCTCCATGAATTCTCATGTTTCTGACCACATCTGCTACTATCACTCTCTTACAGTCACCATTTTTTCTTACCTGAAATGATATGATTCCTTCAAACTACTTTCATTGTTCCTTTTACTGGTTTATTATTTTTATTAAAAGGTTTTTTTTTAAATAATATTTGCTTATTTTGAGGAACAGAGAGAGACAGAGCATGAGCAGGGGAGGAGCAGAGAGAGAGGGAGGCCAAAATCCAAAGCAGGCTCCAGGCTCTGAGCTGACAGCAGAATGTCCATCATGGGGCTCGAACCCATGAACCACCAAATCATGACCAGAGCCAAAGTCGGATGCTTAACTGACTGAGCCACCCAGGTGCCCCATCCTTTTTACTGGTTTATAATCCATCTTTCATTCTGTAGCCAGACTACTACTCTTGTTTAAAGTATAAATCAAATCATGCCAGTCTCTTACGATTCTACATTTGTGTCCTACTGTATTTAAAATATAATTTCCTTATGGTTTTCAGGTCTCTGACCATTTGCTTCCTACTTACCTTTCCCACTTCATCTCTGATACAATCCCTTTGCCCTCTATACTCCAGCCACACAGATGGTCTTTTTTTCTCAAACACACTCGACTAGTGTTTGCTGTGCCTGGATTTCTTTCTTTAAGTTTATATATTTATTTTGAGAGAGACGGAGACAGCATAAGCACGGGAGGAACAGAGAAAAAGAGGAAGAGAGATAATCCCAAGCAGGCTCTATGTTGCCATCATAGAGCCCAATATGGAGCTCAAACCCACAAAACTGTGAGATCATGACCTTAGCTGAAACCAAGAGTCAGATGCTTATTGGAGACACCCAGGCTCCCCTGTGCCTGAATTTTTTTCATTTACTATATCCCTGTGTGAGGCTCCTTGTTTTGTGTTTCAGGCTGAAATTTTACGTTATCAGAAACAATTCCCAGGCCCATTCTTATTATGTTTATAGTCTTCACAAGGTTTATAGCTATGTGAAATTATCTCATTCACTTAGTCATCAATAAATTTATGTTACCTATTTCGCCTTCCTACCCCTCCAAGAATATAAAATCTACTTGAGGGCAAGAAGTTTGCCTACTTTTTTCACTTATGTACCTCAGTTCCTGGAATACTGCTGGACACATCTGGTACTCAATAAACTGATGAACTGATAAATAAATGAAGGAAAGTTTGAATGAATGAATAAATGAATGAAATGTTGAATGAATAAATGAATGAATGAATATCATTATCCTTTGCGGAAAGGTTATCGTTTTAACCTACATGGTTCTGTGGGCTATATTTGGAAGCTTCGAGTCTTTGAAACTTCTTTAAAATAATTGTTTCTCACTTATATATGCATTCTTGTGCCACGAACACTTCATCAGGTTCTCAGTAGCCTACAAGAATATGTGGAAAAGAAGTACTTTCCTCCTTTGTGTCTTTAATTTTAGGGCTGTGGTATCACCAGTTTTCTGACATTAGAAATCTCAGGGAATCTTATCTCTTAGCTTCTTACCAGCAGAGACCATTTGTCAATAGAACCCAAAGGGAGATGCTCTCTAACAGGCATAAGAGCCTCGGTTCTCCTCAGGAGACTAATTCCTGCATTGTGCATGAAAGAATGTTAAATCACTCCAAACAAAGGGGCACAGCTTACCTACTAATCTGTGGGCCCACAATTAAAGCTTCTTTTTAAGGTTCTCTCTTTATGTGATTTTTATCCAATATTTACTAAAAAAACAACAGTGTTTGGAAAATGAAAACAAGAAATCTGAATGGTTTTTCCCTTTTTTATAAAAAAAAGATCTTTATCATTTTGTCATTTCTTTGCAGAACCTTTTTTACTTTGAGAATGAAATACTCGGTAAGAGATGAAAAAGCTTAATAGAAATTGGGAAAAGGAAGTAAAACATTTTCTGGGATGAGTGATTTTATTGCTTCTATACACAATCAGTTTTAGAATAATTTATATATTCCACTCCTCTGGACAGAGTGCAATGCTTTGACTCATACATATATATTTTTAAATCTCTCACTCTAACAAATGGCTTTGTTTCTTTGATGACCTTTGCTGAGAGCCTCTGATAATAAGGTTGAGAATTAAGATATCGCCAGACAGTTGTGCACAGATGGGCTTCAGCTGATACTTTAGAAAAATAATATCTTCATCCTCCAGCTATTTCCCCATAAATCTAGCCACCTTACTGTTTTACTATTTCACACACACACATACACACAAACATGCTTTTTAATGCTACTGCTACTTTTTGCCATGATTAAAAGTTGTCTTAATATTTCTGCCCTCCGAGTAACTGTATAAATAAAAAGCATGAAGTGGAAGTAACTGAAATCTCATAAAAAGGGAAATACTTTGTTCAGATCAAACCTACTGATGTTTTTGAGGGTCACTTTATGTTTCCAGAGAGCTTCTTTACATTGTGCTGCCACAGGTCCGAAAATGAATTAGTGGCTGCATTGAGTCTCCGCAGGAAATTAAATTTATGAGTTTGTGCTATCTCTGGGATTTGAGCAATAGGTTTCATTTCGGTTGGAAGGAAACTATACTACCAGAAATAAGGTTCTCCCTACCATTTTTTTTCCTGGAGCTATTTGAGGTGATCAAAAATAACTAATAAACTAGGAAAGAAAATAAAACTACCTCAGTTGCTCAAGGCTCTAAAGAAATTAGAGGAAATCATGGAAAATCAGTCAGTGGGATAGAAAACAAATGTTTGGGGCTTCTGCATGGCTCAGAAGTGTTGAGCATCTGACTCCTGATTTTGGCTCAGGTCATGATCCCTGGGTCATAGGGCTGAGCCATGTGTCAGGTTCTCCACCGAGAGTATGGAGCCTGCTTAAGGTTCTCTCTCTCTCTCTCTCTCTCTCTCTCAAATAAACTTTAGGGGCACCTGGGTGGCTTAGTGGGCTAAGCGTCCAACTTCGGCTCAGGTCATGATCTCACAACTTATGAGTTCGAGGCCCTGTTGAGGATCTCCACTGTCATCACGGAGCCCACTTCAGTTCCTGTCTCCCTCTCTCAGCCCCTCTCCAGCTCATGCTTTCTGTCTGTCTCAAAAGTAGATTTTAAAAAATTAAAAATTAATTAATTAAAGAAATGTTTGAACCCAGTCTACTCTCAATTTTGTGTATGTGTGGGTGTGAATGTGTTATTAAGGAGGCAGGATGAATACCTTTATCATATCCATAAATCTGGTCTCCCCGAATGGCAGAATAAACAGTAGTCTCTATGACTGAGTGTAGTTCTAGGACAGACCCTCCTGCCCCTTTTCCAAATCCCCTGTACCTACCTACTCCCTGAGTTCTGACACCTTTGTAACATGTTACAAGGCATTTAATTCTGCTCTTAGATTTCAGGATTAAAATGTAAAACCATATTGATTTGGGTTCAAGTAAGGGTATAACATAGTCTGTGTTGATATCCAAGGAGATCGAAAAGGTAATGGATTTCACATATGTTTTGTGGCAAGTATATGATGGACATGTCAACATTCATTATCTCCCTTAAGATCTAAAATAAATCTGTGAATTAGATAGTATTGCCTTATTTTCTCTAAGGATATTAAGATGAGATGTTAAGTAACTTTTCTAAGATCATAGAAAGTCAGAATTGATGAAACAAGAAATCAAACTGGGTCCACCTGACTACAGTGCCCCTAGCTCCCTGGCCTGTTGCCCTGTTGAGCTTAGTTAGAAAATCAGGAATAGCTATGGGAAGGGAAAGAGGAGAATCTGCTGAATTTAAGGGATGCTTGACTTCATAATTTTAAATAAAGGTGTATATTCACTGAAGCTCTATTTATATATGATAGACAAATGTGGAAGTATTTTGGAGTTTCAAAAGCTGTGGGTTTGTGTTCCATTAATGAGTTACAGTTTGTAAATTTTAACTCTCTCTCAGGTTTTAGTACAACTTGTTATACAAAAGTTGGTTCCAAACATATTTTGACTTTTTAGTTCTAGAAGAGTCTAGTTCATGGTGTTAAACATTTAAGTCCTTGATATTTTGGGAGGGATACAAATTGCCACTCTTACATTCATTTGCATATGCTATTTCAATATTTAATGTGTTTATATGCACATATGTGTGTATGTGTGTGTGTATACATATTTCTACTCTGTAAGTAATCCAAATAGAATGCTGTGACATATGTCTCCACTGGTACGTCTCTGATCTCATAGACCAGGTTCTACCTTCTGGCTCTATGCTCCTATACTTCCCTGTTCCCTCTGTGACCTCATCACATGTGTCCTTACTGGTTTAACATCAGTCCTCTGCAAAAATGTTATTTCGATGAAAGCAAGGCCAAGACTATCTTGTTCACTGTCATATCATCAGCCCCTAGAGAAATGACTAAGCATATAGTAAGAGCTTAAGAAGTATTTAATAAACTGAATTGAAATTGAAATTCAGTATTCCCTTTATAAAAGGCAACTGTCCTTGAAATGAACAACACGCTAAACCATGTTATACTAAAACTATGTATTTTCAAGCAATATCCTAGAAGGCAATACTGGACAAGAAAATTATGTCTAAATGGTATAAAGAGGCTTCAAAAAGTAATTTCCTGAAATTCCAGTTTTGCTTAGAACTAGCTCCTCTTTGTAATATTATCCATTCTTTTAGAAAATATTTTTCTTAGGCATTCTGTTAGATGCTAAAGATTGAAAGACAAATAGAATAGACTAATTAAGGAAATTCTTAGGAAGGTCAGAAGGACTTTATGAAAATGCATATTAGGTCAGAGGTCTTAAAATTTTTGCTGATGTACTCCCAGTGAGTATTTTGAAAAAAGTGTGCATTCCTTTACATGTTTTAAAATCAGTTTTAAAATTTTCATTGTATGTTTAAAATGAAGTAAAGAGTATAATTTCTGGCTTATTTTAAATAATTTTAAAAATTAGGCATGCCTGGGTGGCTCAGACGGTTAAGCATCTGACTTCAGCTCAGGTCATGATCTCACAGTTCGTGGGTTCGAGCCCCACGTTGGGCTCTGTGCTGACAGCTAGCTCAGAGCCTGGAGCCTGTTATGGATTCTGTATCTCCCTCTCTCTCTGACCCTCCCCTGTTCATGCTATCTCTCTCTCAGAAATAAATAAAACATTAAAAAAATTAAAAATGCCACGTAAATCTTTTGCACTTTAGATTTCAGTGGAATCTAAATACCATAGCACTTTAATATCCACAACCAGCCATTTACTAAATTCATTATCAAGCTTTTCTTTAATCCTTAGCAATTTGATAGCTTATCTTTTATTCTTTAACCTTATTTACAATTTCATTTTCCCTAGAGACTTTTATCCTAAAGTAATATATTTCTAAACCCATATCTCTTTTACTAATTAAGTACTAAAGTGTTTCATACTTCTCTGTAAGAAAACTCTGTTTCTAAATTAAACTTGTATTTTTATTTTCCACAACTCTTTTTATTTTCTTATTATTTTTAAAATTTATATCCAAGTTAGTTAACATATAGCACAACAATGATTTCAAGAGTAGTTTCCTTAATGCCCCCTTGCCGATTTAGCCCATCCTCCCCTCCACAACCCCTCCAGTAACCCTGTTTGTTCTCCATATTTGAGTCTCTTATGTTTTTGTTCCCCTCCCTGTTTTTATATTATTTTTGCTTCCCTTCTCTTATATTCATCTGTTCTGTATCTTGAAGTCCTCACATGAGTGAAGTCATATGATGTTTCTCTTTCTTGACTTAACTTCACTTAGCATAATACCCTCTAGTTCCATCCATGTAGTTACAAATGGCAAGATTTCATTCTTTTGATTGCCAAGTAAACACTCCATTGTATAGATATACCACAAGTTCTTTATCCATTCATCCATCTATGGACATTTGGGCTCTTTCCATATGACTATTGTTGATAGTGCTGCTAAAAACATTGGGGTGCATGTGTCCCTTTTAAACAGCACACCTGTATCCCTTGAATAGATACATAGTAGTGCAATTTCTGGGTCATAGAGTAGTTCTATTTTTAATTTTTTGAGGAACCTCCATACTGTTTTCCAGAGTGGCTGCACCAGTTTGCATGCCCACCAGCAGTGCAAAAGGGTTCCTCTTTCTCCTTGCCAGCATCTGCCACAATTCTAAGATTTTAAATGGTAACTGTTTTCCTGGAGGCACCTAGGGGGCTCAGTCGGTTAAGTATTTGACTTTGGCTCAGGACATGATCTAACAGTTTGGGAGTTGGAGCCCCATATCCAGCTCTGCGCTGTGCAGAGCCTGCTTCAGATCCTCTGTTTTCCTCTCTCTCTGTCCCTCCCCCACTCTCTCTCACAAAAATAAACGTTAAAAATGTTTCTCCTGGAAGGAGTTATATTTGTAATTACTATTAGTACACAATGTCTTATATACTTTTGCCTTGATCAAAGCAACAAAAATAAATAAAACATTTGACAAGTCATTATTAACTGTATAAAGAAAAATGTTGTTATAAATGCTCCTATTAATAAAAAAGGGACTATATGTTTCACATAGTTCATGTGTCCAAAAATGATTCTGCCTTATTNTTTTGAGAGACAGACAATGAGTGGGGAAGGGGCAGAGAGAGAGGGAGACACAGAATCTGAAATAGGCTTTGAGTCGTCAGCACAGAGCCCGATGTGGGGCTGGAACCCACAAACCGTGAGATCATGACCTGAGCTGAAGTCAGATGCTTAACCGACTGAGCCACCCAGGCGCCCCAGCCATAGTCTTTTCTCTTTAGCCTGTTAAGGCAATGTTGGTTCCCAGAGTAGATGGTCCTCATTTTGTAGAGACCATTCTGAAGATGGTGGGTAAATCNAGATCATGACCTGAGCTGAAGTCAGATGCTTAACCGACTGAGCCACCCAGGCGCCCCAGCCATAGTCTTTTCTCTTTAGTCTGTTAAGGCAATGTTGGTTCCCAGAGTAGATGGTCCTCATTTTGGAGAGACCATTCTGAAGATGGTGGGTAAATCTTTTTTTTTTTAATTTTTAATGTTTTTTATTTATTTCTGAGAGAGAGAGACAGCGTGAGCAGGGGAGGGTCAGAGAGAGAGGGAGACACAGAATCTGAAACAGGCTCCAGGCCCTGAGCTGGCTGTCAGCACCCAGCCTGATGCGGGGCTCGAACCCACGAACTGTGAGATCATGACCTGAGCTGAAGTCAGACGCTCAACCAACTGAGCCATCCAGGCGCCCAGGATAGTGGGTAAATCTTGATAGAAGGAGCAGAGGTGGTAGTTGGGAGGGAGGTGACTCATGATTTTTATACGATCAGTTCTTGATAATTGGGAATACCGGAGGGGCACAGTCTGAAAAAAGGATTAAATGGAATCCACAGTGAGACCTTGGAAACGAATACAAATGTCCTGAACTAGAAAATGTTGTCATAACCTGGTACATAGTGTATGGATAACACCAGGTCCCAAAATTTCTAGCCCATGCAAAACCGAGTGAAGTCTCTTAGTTACATCTTAATTATAATGTAAATTTATTCATAGGGAGAAAAGCCAAAGAAAATACAACTAAGAAAATGTGTAAATGTAAAACTTCACCTCTATCACCTCTATCTAAACATTTTATTTTGATCAACTTTCTGCTCTCAGAATTGGCTGTTTCACCCCTCCCCCAATCCTTGCATTGTTTCCAGGGCACCCCTCCCCCCACTCTGGCATTGTTTCCAAGGCTGATCAGTCAGCTAGGGTTATAAAGTGTCTACACTGTGTTATATGCAAACCGTTACGCTTCATGCTGTTTGGCCTCTAACTTCAAGCACTGAAAAAAGAAAAAAATACCTTCATCTTCAGTATGTGACTGGAACAAGTTAACCATCCTGCCTTTTCATTACATAAATCCTTAACTTCTTAAAACAAACAAACAAAACCCTTAAGTTCTCCAGGAGCAACAGAGATGGTATTCATACGTCACTTAGAGGTCATGTCACGTCACCTTCTTTCCCAAGTCTTTTTCCAAAGCTGACTTTTTTTATGAATCCCATGCAAAGGAAAAAAGCAATAGGTCACAGAGACATGTTGCTACTTCCATTTGTGTGCTTTGACATAGATGTGGTTTTGATAAATATCTAAATGAAAAGATAATGGTAAAGATCTTATGAAAAGCCTATGCTTATGCCCATCGAGTATGCAATTGGCTCGGGACTTTTGTTCTGCGGATTTCTGAGCAGAGTAGTACAAGAATGTCTTCTATTTCTATTGCAACTTAGACATCTGGAAAGGAAGCTAACAAAAGAGTTCAGTTGAGCATGATTCTCAGTTTCACTTATTCAGAATTAAAAGTAAGTTGGGCAGTGGATTAGGAAAACAGCCTATAATCAGATCAGTGACCCCCGTGAGACCCTGTCATTAAAACTTTAGTGTTGAGCCTGCAAGCGTCTGCTCCTCTGATTAGGCAATTTACTCTATTTCCACTCTTCTGTCTGCCAAAACATTTAGTTGCACAACGCTTTCTAATTCTCCAGACTCATAAAATGTTGTTCTGAGAAAAAGGAAAGGAGAATGGATTATCTTATTTAGCTACCTATCATGATGCGATCAGAAAACAGGAGGGATTTGTAGCTAATAGTATAAAGAGACAAAAGCAGCCGATTTCATTTAGATTGCCAGAAGGGCAGAGACGCCTGCTGAGGCCTAACAGCCCAACATGAGTGCCTTCGTTCCTCATGTGTGTGGATCACAGGGATTACTTCTATCAGTTAGCAGCATGGTGGACAAACTGGGGCTGCATTTTCACGAAGTTGATTATTGCTGAAGATCACATGCATCACAATGTGCAGTGACTCAGTTTCCACATCTGCATGGTGTGAATAACAATTCTTTCCATTACCTTTCAAGTTTATTTTGATGCAGTAATTGCTGGGGAAGTGTTTTTAAAAGTTTTATATGAACAAAAGATAGTTATCTAACTTATAAATTGGGACTGATTTTTAATTCAGGTCTAGTTCTATTGGGGGTTATTGTTACATACGGCCACTATGTATTGTATTTCTTGTTTAAGAATGATACTGATTTAAAAATTACAGGACCATATCTAATGGAGTCATTGAAGTATTTCTATTTATATCTTTTGTGAAAATTCCAAGAGATTACATCCTACTTTCACTAGGGATGATTGGAGACACCAAAAAAGACTTTACCGTACATCTCCTCTTATTTCTAAACCAAGGTGGGAAGTCACAAATAGAAACACCAAAATATAATGTGCTATCAAATTTCTCAGATGTGTGTCCTGCTCATTTGATTTAGACGTATAGCCAGGATTCTGACCCCAGCTTGCTCGTAGCTTGATCCCTAAATGTAATAATAGATTTTCCAATCATTTGTCTTAATAATGCAAGTAAAACCCACCAATTTCCTACTTGTTAATCTGATTAGATGCCACACCTTAATGTCTCAGAGATGTCCCAGTGCCTGTGAAGACTGAGTCGTAGTAAAAGAGATGAAGCCTGCTTGTAGAACACAGAGAACATCAATAAGGACCTGGGGAGAAACACAGTTGAGAGAGATGACAAAGGAATCACTGTGTAAAACACGTTTTCCTTTCCTCAGACTAAGGGCATTCTAAATTGTTTTATAGAAGCCTTAACCTTTCCCACAAAGGTGTCTGTAAAAGTAAGTGTTTTTGCAACCTCATTCGTGGTGATTCTGTAAATCAAGAAAATATCTTCAACAATGGAAATGTCACATCTGCTTATGAACCATGTTTAATGGAATTTGTTCTCCAGGCTTTTTAAATCAAAGAATTTGCTGCTCTCTCACTTCACTTCTGAGACTGAGCGCAGCATTACATTGTGAAATGTTAGGGAGGTTATTAGTAGCAACAGTGTTACTTTTTTAAAGTACAATGAAATATTTAGTGTCTTATGGCTGGCTCTGTGGGATGAAGTTTTAACATGAACTAAAATGCCAACATAATGTATTTTAAACTGAAGAGTGCATTAAAATGGACATTATAAGATGTAATTTGTTTTAACCAAGTCGTAAGTTAGTTTTCCTGACAATTACTTCAAAAAAGAGCAATCAGGGACAGTGGGGATCAGAAGACAAGTGTGTGGCTTTAATAGTTTACTTAATATGCTCTTGAATATTGAGTAAAAATGGCATATCCCTCTACTGCCATAATTTTTGTATTTAAGGAGGAAAATACACTTGTATACTTTCTCTTTTTATACAGTATATATCCTATGGAAGAAATGGTTAAGATGTGAATATAGATACCAAAGTGATGACTTCCCTTATTAGTCCTGCTTAACTTTCTCCAATATTCATAAGTCTCCCCTTAACATACACTCAGATGTTATGAGAAGAAAATTATAAAGGAAATAAAAAGAAAAGTATAAAATAGTCATTTTGATGTGGAAGCATTAAATTTATAGAGATATACAGACAAAAGAAAAATGAGAGTATTTGGGGTAAGATATATCAGTAGTNACACACACCAGCCATTAAAAATAAAACAAAAAAAAACAGGACTAGGCTGACAATTTTTTTAAGTTTTGTTTATTCATTTTAAGAGAGTACATGTACAAGCAGGAGGAGGGGCAGAGAGAGGAGAGAGAATCCCAAGCTGGCTCTGTGCTGTTAGCACAGAGCCTGATATGGGGCTCCATCTCAAGAATAGTGAGATTGTGACCTGAGCCAAAATCAAGAATCGGATGCTTAACTGACTGAGTCACCCAGGGGCTCCAGGCTAACAATTTTAAAAGCACATAGTAAGTATCCACACACACACACACACACACACACACAAAACAACCCATATTGTGNCATCTCAAGAATAGTGAGATTGTGACCTGAGCCAAAATCAAGAATCGGATGCTTAACTGACTGAGTCACCCAGGTGCCCCTAGGCTAACAATTTTAAAAGCACATAGTAAGTATCCACACACACGCACACACAAAACAACCCATATTGTAATAGCAAGAATGCCAAATATAATTATGTTGGCCAACTCACCAGGAGCAGTAAGTCACATTTGGTATTAGCAGCTGTGTACAAGGAAGAAGAGGAAATAAAAGTAACTTCTGATGACTTTATAGCGGGCAAAACTATGCATCTAATCGACAACATGAAATGCAGCCCAGAATCCCAGTTGGCTGGAAAATTCAGCAGGCCAAATTCAGAAAAGTTGCCTAAACTAAGGGACAGGGTTCTCAAGCTTCAATTCAGGAATGAACACAGAAGGCCTACAGAAAGGCTCATTGTTAAAGGTCAGACTAGATAAGTAAGCTCCCAAACTAGCCACCTGATGCTTTTTCCCAGTATCAAGCCCTACAATATAGAAATGCTACTGAAACTGGAATATGACCTGAGAAAGATAGGAGCAAAGGAAAGATAATGTCCAGAAAATATGGGGTAAGAGAGCAAATGAGGCAGATATCAAAAATCCTCAAGACCATATTTTTAAATTTTTTACTTAACTAAGAGTACAAAATCATAAATATTGGAAAGCTGTTCTTGTCTACCTTCTATTATTAGTCAGGAAAATCTATCTTGGTAAAATATAAGCAACATAAAAGGATTATAATAAAATCCCACCCCAAATTTAGAAAAGTAACAATAACCAGAATAAGAACCATAAAATGTTGAAATAGTCTTTCAGTATGAGCTAAAATAATTTAAGAAGACAATGACAGCTATTAAAAGAATAAATCTGTGTTCAGATAAACACAGAAAAGAGAAAAAGAGATGTTTGAAGAAAGGGAAGATTTCTAAAATAATCTGACATAACTCATGAAAGAATTAAAAATATAAAATCATTTAGGAAATAAGTTCAAACTAGAATTCAAAAAAGAGCGAATACTTTGGATAATACCTTGAGGTAAACACAAAATATAATACATAAAAATTTTAAAATAGGCTAAAAATATTAATGAGTGTTATATGTGGAAGTTTGGTAAGAACATAAAACATGCATTAAATGACTCCTCCCGTAAGAACCCCAGCATTGGACAGATCTGAAACTGAAAATTCAATAAAAAAATTTAAGCCTAAATATTGAAAAAAGTGTACAATGTACTTAGGGAAAGCAATAACAAAATAATTTGAGATATAATCTAAAAAAGATACACTGGCAGTCAAGCAAAATACCCAAATCATTTATAAGAGAAAGATAAGCATTTATCAGACATTTTGATATCATGTTGTGATGGAAGAAAATGGCAATCCATTTTTAAGATCATCAAAGGAAGGAAAATGGAAGTTAAGAATTGTATATCTGGCCAAACTGGCCTTCATATATAAAAACAACAAGCTGATAAAAGGATTCAGGAAATAAATGTTGATTCCATGAGACCTACCTTTAAAATCCTGACAGTGAATTTCAGACTACCAAAGTGACTGGAAAGCATTTACATAAATTGTGATGGTGAGAGCCAAGTATATGTTAACCTATAAAACTAAGATATGGATACAAGGGAGTTGGTATAGAATATAAAGGTACATGCAGTAAAAATATAGACAATGATTAAAAATGAGAATAGAAATAGTATATGGAAAGTAGAATAGGCTCACTTATTTATAGAAATTAATAAAGTAAAAGGATATGACTATAAATTAAATGCCTGAAAGAGAGAAGGTTTACTAGTTAAATTTCCTATCACTTAGAATAGGGAACCAATACAGAATACCTAAAATAAAAGGAACTAAGGATACCATATAAAGGTACCACTACATATCAATTGGAAGAAAATAGAAAATCTTTCTAGAATAATAAAAAAAATACCCCCTTCCCCCAAAAAAGACAGCAAGTAGATTACAAAGAAATACAAGACAGAGTAGGACAAATTGTCAACAAACATAAAAGATTCAAATAGATATACCATGCAAACACTAAACATTCAAAAACTGATACTCTTTTTTAAAACAATTTTTAATGTTTAGTTTTGAGAGAGAGACAGAGAGACAGAGACAGAGAGCATGAATGGGGGAGAAGCAGAGAGGGGGAGGACAGAATCCAAAGCAGCCTCCAGGCTTCAGGCCATCAGCAGAAATGAAAATCTACACGTGGATTTAAATGTTCAAGATTTAAAGACTGGCTATAGAGCAAACTTCAACTTTAGAATGTCCTTAAGAAAAACACTGTAAGGACATGGAATGACCTAAATAAAATTGTGAGAAATATACACAATGTAAACATTAACCATAAGAAAGCTGGGGCAGCTATTAATATGAGACAAAACAGATTTCAAAACCAAGAATATTATAGAAGATATGGTGGGCCATTACAAATTGATAAAAATGTCAGATTAAGATATTGATATTTTTTAGATCTTCAATATTCTTCTGAATATATATGTAGGCATATATACATATTCATACTTATATAGAAAAATATAAATAACTTCCAATTCAATACTCAAAAATGTTCAAGATTAGACACTGCACAAAAATTGCTACAAAAATGGTCACTAAGCATGTGAAAAGATACTCAATTACTCATCAGAGAAATGCAAATTAAAATCACAAGTTAGCATTTCTCACTCTCTAGAATAGTGAAAATGTAAAGATTGATAGCATGTGCAGGTGAGAAATCTCACACATTGCTGTTGGTAGTATAAAAAGGCAAAATCGCTTTGGAAAAAAATGTTGTTCCCTCTTGGTAGTTACAAATACTCTTTGTTTGACCTAGCAATTCCAAATTACTTGCCCAAGAGAAATGAAGACTCATGTTTGTAAAAAAGACATGTGCCTCATTTTTCATAACAGAATTACTCGCAATATTCAAACCAGAATCATCAATTGCATTGTCAAACTGTCCATCAACAAGTGATAGAATATATAAACTGCCTTATGTCCATACAATGAAATAAACCTCTGTAGTGAAAACAAAGTGAACTACCGATGTGCTCAACAAAATAGATGGATATCCTAGGCATTATTGTGAGTGGAAACAACCAGACACAACAGATTACTTTATAATTTCATTTAGTTTTTTAAAGTTTTTTAAATGTTTATTTATTTTGAGAGAGACAGAGCATGAGTGGGAGAGGGGTAGAGAGAGAGGAGGAGACACAGAATCTGAAGCAGATTCCAGGCTTCAAGCTGTCAGCCCAGAGCAAGACGCGGGGCTTGACATCACTAACTGTGAGATCATGACCTGAGCTGAAGTTGGATGCTTAACTGACTGAGACACCCAGACACCCCTACTTTATAATTTCATTTAAATGAAATTCTTAAACTAGCAAAATAAAACTATAGCATGCCATGTCACAAGAACTCAAGTGTCAACGTGATAGAGGCTTCCTATTAGGCAAAAATGGGCACTGAGGATAAGAACTGCTGTTACCTGGAAACACATCAAATATATTTATATACAAGAATTTATAATACCAAAAACAATCTGGCTTATGATTTGGAGAATGCTAAGGAATAAACTAGTGAATTTTTGTGAACGAAGAGAATCAAGCATTTATTCTGCCTTTTCTCTACCATCTGCACCAAATAGTTGATGAGGAAGCTCCTTTTCATAGAAATATTCTCGAAAAAAATGAAGAAAAAGTTATAGAATTAGAAAACCAATTACCATTTTGCACCCTTTGCAGAAGTAAAAGATCTTGACATTGAGCATCAATGACCTCTGGTAATGCATACAAGCAAACAGAAGACAGCCAGATATTATGTGCCTCTCAGTGGATGTGTACCCTGACACATATGAAGTATACTTGACAAATATTATAAACCCAGATCTGTGTGACTTCTGTATCTATACATTTAAGAAATGCAGATAACAGAGGAATATGTTAAATGGTACTGCAGGATTGCTATTCACCAAAATTCAGTTTCTGGAAAAAAAAAGATTTTATTTCATCTACATGTAAGTTGTAAAGATTAAGGGGAGGTAGAAAGAATCTATAAATTAAAATAGACTTAAGAGGCATTCCTATTCATTGCAGCATATGGACTTTATTTGGATTCTGATTTGAACAAATACTTGTTAAAATCCTGTGAGACTATCAGGACAATCAGGAAATATGAACAGCGTGTGTTTGTTCATATTAAGGAATCTTGTCACATGTTTAATTATCCTAATTGGATTGTGCTTATATTTTTGAAAGAGTTCTGATGTTTTCCAGCAAAAATACTGAAATAATTATAGATGTCATGTTTAGGATATGCTCCAGAGTAATCTGGTCAGTATGGCATTGGATCTAGACGAAACCAGATTGCTAATTATTGCTAATTACCGAAGCTTTGTTATTGGATAATTTGTGGTATTTTTATATAACTTCATACAACTTCTGGATGTGGTTGACACATCCCACAGCAAAGATATTTAAAAAAGAAAAACACAGTGTCACTTTATTCCCAAAATCAGGTATGAATTTTAGTCAGTGAATCACTGAACACCATCAAAGCAAAATGGTGGCTGGTAATAGATTACACTACTATATGTTGCTATCTAAGTGTACCACAGATACTTGATTTTGATCACTGCATTTCCTGGACTTGTAGCACTGGCTATATTCTTGTAGTGACTAAGTACTGCAAGACAATGGAAGCTCACTGAAGAAATAGTTACAAAAAAGCGTAGTTGTAAAAATTCAAGATGATAAATCCTGTATGTGGTTTTAATTTTTGGACCAGGAAGAAGGTGGTTTTGAGGAGCGCAGTGGGTTCTCATCACTATTTACATTCTGTAGTTCTTATCTCTAGTTTATCATCCATAGAGACCTGATCTTAATTTTTAAAATTGTCTTTGCCCTTGCTGCTATTTCAGTGATCACAAAGGGCATCACATATGCCAAACTTAATTACTTCTTCACAGTAGTTAATCTAGTCAATTCTGAACATCCTTTTCTTGAAAGAATATCTTCTCCATTTTTGTAAGAAACTATTCAGTCTAACTTAATAGCTTCTCTCTCTTCTTTACTAAACCTTGAAATATAAGCATTATCTAGGAGTTTACACAGGCAGTGCCACTGACTAAGCACTGTAAGACAATGGAAGCTCACTGAAGAAATAGTTACAAAAAAGAGTAGTTGTAAAAATTCAAGATGATAAATTCTGTATGTGGTTTTTATTTTTGGACCAGGAAGAAGGTGGTTTTGAGAATTGCAGAGGGTTCTCACCACTGAGGTCCAAAAATTTTCAGACATTGAATGAATGTGGAATGAAAGGATAAAAATACAAAATAACTGAGGCCCCTGGGTGACTAAGTCAATTAAGTATCCACCTCTTAATTTAGACTCAGGTCATGTTCTCACAGTTTGTGAGATCGAGCCCTGCATCATTGGTCTGTGTACTAATAGCACAGAGCCTGCTCGTTTCTCTCTCTCTCTCTCTCTCTCTCTCTCTCTCCCTCTCTCCCTTTGCCCCTCTCCCCACTCATGCCTGNCCTGCATCATTGGTCTGTGTACTAATAGCACAGAGCCTGCTCGTTTCTCTCTCTCTCTCTCTCTCTCTCTCTCTCTCCCTTTGCCCCTCTCCCCACTCATGCCTTTGTGCACTCTCTCTCTTTCTCAAAATAAACTTTAAAAACACAAAGTAATTAATAGTTGAAGAGTTACGTAAATAGAAGTATCTACTGGAGTTTTTGTTTAGATGGGCCTCAAGTGGTTGAATAAACATCTATTGAAATGAATTGAACTACCAAGACCACTATGAGTAGGTTGGTGGGAATGGAGAGCCGATCACATTGGACTGAGGAACGATCAGGGGTTGAGAAGAGACATTCAGTTAGTAGAGCATGCAACTCATGGTCTCAGCATGTTGTATGTGGAAACTTCTTTAAAAAAATAAATAAAATAAAAATAAAATAGGCTAAAATTATTTAAATTTAAAAAATTAATGTTTTATTTATTTCTGAAAGAGAGAGAGAGAGAGAGACAGCATGAGCAGGGGAGGGTCAAAGAGAGGGAGACACAGAATCTGAAACCAGCTCCAGGCTCTGAGCTAGGTGTCAGCACAGAGCCCGATGCAGGGCTCAAACCCACAAACTTGGAGATCAGGACCTGAGCTGAAGTGGGACACTTAATGCTTAACGACTGAGCCACCTGGGCACCCCAGGCTAAAATCATTTAATGAGTCAGCTTCTCAACCAAGAATATTATCTATAGGTTAAATTAAATTTACATCTATAAATATATTAAATTTATGTATACATATCCAACCCCAAGTCCATTTTCATTGTGAAACATTTTTTTTAACTCCTTCAGGTAAGATAGATTTTTTTCCTTTGATCCATCAAAGATAATTGCTTATTGCTATTTAGTCTTATATTACTTTCCCTTATACACATGCTATTTACTATCTTACTAAGTAGGGATTAATTATTTTGTGTATGGAATATATTTAACACTGTACTAGGTGTCTGAGGAAATAAATTATAGAAATTTTATGGCTACTAAAATTCTCCTAACTTCAAGGTCTCAGGTAAGGAAATTTTACAGTTTCCCTTAAAGTAAAGGAAGTATCTAATGCTTCTGATTTTCTACTTCTTTGTTCATAAGGAAGCTTGATAACAGTTGGTGACTGTTAAGTAATGGCCTGTGAAAGAGGACACTAATTGCCTACTACATCCATTGTCTTCTTTCTGAGTAACAGAAGCTCTGTATTGTTTGGAATGGTGATGTACTCAATTAATTACAACAGCAACTTTTAGGTTCTCTTCTATAAATTAGGCTTGCATGAGATATAGTTTATAAGATAAATTAAATTTGGAAGATATAATGTTTAGCATGGTGACTATAGATAATTCTGTATTACATATTTGAAAGCTGCTAAGACAGTAAGTCTTGAAAAAACTCATCATAAGAAAAATTGTAGCAATTTGAGGGGATTGGTGTGTTAACTAGACATTGTGGTAATCATTTCACAATATATACATAGATCAAATCATTATGTTGTACAACTAAAACTAACCAACTGTTTATGTCAATTATATATGAATAAAGCTGGAAAAAATGGTTAATGGAGCATCTAAGAAAGCACACTTTGTTCTTCCTCCTACTTAGGCTGTAGGTGTCATGATTGGAGCTCGAAAACCATCTTATTACTGTGAGGTAAACTTAAGGATAGAAGCCAACCACAAAGAATGAAGGATTATTTTATATAAGAGAAAAATAAGCACCATGTTTAAGCCACGGTGCTGAGGGGTCTCTTTCATTATCCACTAAGTGTAATTCCTGGCTAATACACCTACCATATTCTAAAGATTTTCTGAATCAATTTAATTTTCCTTAAAATGATTTCTTTCAGTTATTTAAACCTTAAATTCATGAGTAATTTACTGTCAATCATCACTTCTAAGTCTGTTCTCAGAGACTATTTGAATTTCTTGTTTTGATTACTATAGTGTAACATAACAATATCATAAATCTGTAATATAGGAAAAAGTGAGCAAAATTATATGATGAGGTTTTTTTTTTTTAATTATCATGGAAGGTATGGATAGTTATGTTATTTGCTACCCAGGAGTACAAGAAACTTTGTGTAAACCCATAAAGACTAAGAGAAAAACTAATACATTTTTAAAGGTAAGGGCATAAAAGTGCAATTTCACTAAACATATATTGAGTCTTAGAGACTAAATGGAAGCAACATGAATTTTGTTCATGGTTACAAATCTTGTATTATTTCCTTTTAACGGAGGAGACCAGAATTGGAGGCAGATGTTCCTAAATATCTCTCCTCACTAAGCATTCAGAAAGATTTTTGCATGTGTAGATGTTGTTGTTGTACTTTGAAGTTAATTAGTTTTTTCTGTACTGAAATAAACTGTATTCTGAAAACACATACTTCAGATTTTTTCCCATTAACTCAGACTAGCCAGTTCAAGTATTAGTTGGCATTTAAGATGTTTTATAAAATAAACTATTAGATTTTACGCAAAATGTGAGAGAGAAAATGAAATGTAGAAGGAAAGAGAGAAAGCAAGAAATCCTTAGGCACTAGAGGTAATAAATAGACATTTAGAAAATAGACTGTTTTATCAGTGGTAATGTCTGTTCAAAATTAGATTTGCTTCTTTAGGTTCAAACTACTTTTATAGGGTCATTGCGAAGTCAATGAAATCTACTAATGATTTTCATGTCTTTAACAAGGATGACATGGTTCTATTTCTATTAATGGTCATGCTTTTGAATTTGTATATTAAACATATTTTAATATCCCACTTGTTGTAGGTCACTTAGGCTTCATTCTTTTAATTTACAATAGAGTTCTCAAATATTCCTTCTAAACCTGCCTCAGCAAGCGATTTTCTGAGAACTTTTTCGCTCTCTGTTAGTCAGCATTGATGATTTTAGCATTCCCACAAAATGTCTTTTATTCTCCTGAAATTGTAGGCTTAAAGATCTTTGGAAGAAAATCAAATGTATAAAGTAAGAGTTGAGTTGACAGCTGGGAAAGTTGCAGTGGGGGAAGGGGGTTCAAATCTGCCTGAAAACTTGACAGGAAAGGGTCCTCCTAGAGAGTTAATATAGATAGACT
Source organism: Crocuta crocuta (assembly GCF_008692635.1). Classification (NCBI taxonomy): domain Eukaryota; kingdom Metazoa; phylum Chordata; class Mammalia; order Carnivora; family Hyaenidae; genus Crocuta; species Crocuta crocuta. The sequence goes on along the minus strand of NW_027531005.1, from coordinate 9,874,945 downwards.
TATTTTTTTCTTTCACTTTGGGTTTTTTTTTGTTTGTTTGTTTGTTTCCACTTTTCTAAGTGGAAGTTCTGTGCCAAGAATTGGCCTACAAACCTGAAGACTTATAGGTTAAAATACATGACTGTAGTGGTAAGCTTTATTCTTTTTTAATTTTTTAAAAGTTTATTTTACTTATTTTGAGAGTGAGAGAGCACAGGAGGAGCAGAGAGAGGAGGAGAGAATCACAAGCAAGCTCCACACTGTCAACCCAGAGCCCCCTATGGGACTTGAACTCAACAAACCATGAGATCATGACCTGAGCCAAAATCAGGAGTCAGATTCTTAACCGACTAAGCCACCCAGGTGCCCTGTTTATCTTTATTCTTAATGGTTTGCATTTTGCAACATTGATTATATACTCTAAACTTGCTCACTCAAGTTTTCTCAAGTGTTGTGTCAAAACTTGAACATTTACCATAGGGAAAGGCATGTAACTTAAGCTGCCTTTCCCTAGCTTTCATGTAGCAATTTTTCAACAGCTGTTATCAGCAATGCAGCTTCTCAGATGTACATCTGAGTTTACAATTTGGGGACAAATCAGAAAGAGTTCTGAGGTATTTATCCTTAAGATGATGTGGTTAGTTATGCTTCCATAGAGCCAAATTAACCTGAAAATACTAAGCATAAAATACTCCCTTGAATCTGATATATTCTATCAAATAAACCCAAGTTATTTTTGTTCATCTCTATAGCAAGTAGGGGGAAAGCAGTGAGGAACTCTAGATTTGGAGCTTTGGGTCCTGGATTCAAGTTCCTACTCTTGCAACTTGCCACTTCTATAACCATTGGAAAGCTCTTTATGTCCTGTGTTGTTCAATTTTTTTCATCCATACAAAGGGCCAATAATTACATGTTTTGGGTACTTGTTGTGTGCCAGGCATTGTGTACATTGCATGGATTATTCAGTTAATTCTCTTAACTGCACTTTGAAGTAAATGCTATAATAATTTCCACTGCAAGTGAAGAAGGCTGTGACTAACAAGAGTTCAGGTAACTTCCCCTAAATCACAAAGATTACAAGGGCTAGAGGTGAAATATGTTCCTGGGAGTTTATCCAATCTGTTTCCAGAAACCATGCTTTTAACTTACATATCATGATACAATTTATAAATATTTAAAGTCTACAGAAATGTAAAGTGGTAGCATTTTGTTATAAAAACGTGAACTGTGCAACCGTGAATTGGTTAGTAATGGAGATTGCTTGATGTTGGCGGGAAAACCATGAACTGGGGGGCCTTTTGGATATTCAATCTGTTTATATTCCTCACTTAGGAGACCTGAGGCAAAAAGACTGCATTAGTGCCCTCTAGATGACTCCACCCTACAATCTCTAATTCTTGAGAGTATCTAGTGGAACGTACAAAATTTGATCAAAATGTTTGGTCAAAACATATGAAGTACTACTTTTTCTCAGCATAATTCCTATCTGAAAGGGAAAGATAGAATAATTAATAGCATACACTCTATATCTTTATTGTTCAAAAGACCATGAGTATTTTGTTTGTAAATTGCTATTAAGAATATTGAGTTTTGTGTAACAGTAACTTGAAAATTTAAAAATTGCTTTCTGAGTTACATCTTAAGCTTTGGCTGTACATGCATCTCAGTGATCTAATATCTATGTGCTAATTTTCTCATTAATTAGTATGCCCCTGGCATCTGGCACCATATGCTGCAATGTTCCAAAAAAGTTGCCATAGCATAACTTTATTACTGCAAATCATAACATTGGTGATGCATGATTTAGTAAGCACAGTGATATTTGACAGAACCTTCAAATAATTATTATGGCATATTTAGTATGCACTTCATCAAAGCCTTGTGTATAGTCTCAGAGATGGTAACCCAATATAGATGTACAAAAAGAACATTAAAATCACAACAAATATTATCAATAATTTCAGTGAATAAGTATATTCTATGTGATGTTTTAAATGTTTGTATCTATATTTTCATATAGCCTTCTTAAAATGATGCCCTCAGAAATATAAGATCACTCCCAAACACAGAAATCAATGAAATATATATTTCTAAAACCATTAATTCCAATTTTGTACATATACTTCAATTACTTAGCATGTATTTAAACGTTTCATAAAAATATATTGAGATATTAATTTCTTTTCCTCAAAAGGCTTTTTGTCACATATATGTGTTTTACTATAGACAGCCACCCCTATATTCTTATTTTTCAGACATAGATGTCTTCAGTTGAGATTAGTTGGATATGGTTTCTAATTAAAAAGTTAAAATGTTGTGAAGAGGTGAGAGTAAATAATGGCATTATATCACTAACCACCAGCCACCGTCTTTCAGACTGGTAAGTCATTTTGGTGTCTTGTTTCAGTGACTTGAACCTATTTCCCAGCAGAGGTCACAAACCTACTGAATTTCTATATGTTGCAATTTATCCATCTTGTTAAGTTTTCTGTTAGAATAAGAAAATATTGGCTTTTTTGTGTGTTTCTATAACCTGAGGAGAAGTAGAGCACTCTATTCAATAACTTTTAAACATAAAATCTTTGAAACAAAGTAAAAAATTATTTTAAAGGAGTAAAGGTTATACACAAACACGTGTGTGTGTGTGTGTGTGTGTGTGTGTGTGTAAAAATGGTCTTAGGAAATATGGAATTGACCTTGGTAATTTTATAATAGAAATGAAGGACAATGAAGTCATTTTATATACCTCAGAATGACAAATTTGGGAACTGAATGTGCTCTGTCTAATGGTACTCTTTGGACTGTGTCAAAGTTTTATGGTTCACTATGGAGGGATGGGGAGCAGATAAAGATTATGGGAATGATTTTTTTTCAGTGGTTAAGGGAAACAAAGTGTCCAAGATAATATCTCTTCACTTACTGTCTGTCACTGGAACTCACCCTTTGAATATAAAGAATGGGAATAAGTTTTCTGTGGCTCTTTATCAATAAATTCAGGTAGTCACCTGCCTTTCCTGCTACACACTAGTTTGTGGGAATCATAAAGGCTCAGTGTGACAGCAACAAAAAATCTATTAGGTGTGTTTCTATAAGTTTACACATTGACTAAATGTACATGAAATTATAAAATAATATCTAGGCTCAATTTAAAATACAACAAACTTGGATACCAATATGTATTTTCAAGCTAAATGTAAAACTGCCACAATGATATACTAGTAGAATAGAATAGAGCCCAGGAATGTATGTATGTATGTACATATATGTATACACATACAAACACACATGCAAATACAGTGACCCTTGATTTATGATAGAGATGTGACCGTAAAAGAGTGAGGATGGTTTATCTCAGGAAATAGTTCTGGGGCAAGTGTATATGACAAAAGGTGGGGAGGAAATCCTCAACCCACCACTTGGACGCAATTAGATGAAGTTCTAATTGTGAATTTTATGTCTAAGTATCAATGGTAAACAATAAAGCTACTTAAAAATAATAGAGAATTTTAAATGAAAGTTTATAAAGTAGTATACGAACATCATTAAAAAGCTATTAGTAATGTTTCATTAAAATTAAAAAATTCTGTTTATCAAAATACACTATTAAGAGAGAGAAAAGTCAATTCATTGAGTAGAGGGAATATATTTGCAATATATATAAGAGTTGGAAGATTCATGTCCAATATACATAAAGATCTCCTACAAATAAATAAAAGTGAGATAGATGGTTCAAAACAGAAAATGTATGAGAGGATTGGGCTACCTTTTCACAAAGTAAGATATATAAATGGCCAACAAATGAAGATGCTCAACCTTATTATTCAGCAGGGAAATGCCACATAATATATCTACACGTTAAGTGTAATGGCTAAATTTTAAAATACTGATAATACCAAGATCTCACAATGTCATAAAACAATCCCATTTCTGATGGGACTATAAATTATATAATAATCTTGAAATGCTTCTTTGTAGTGTTTACCCCATAACCTAAGAATTCCATTTCTAAGTATATTCCCAACGAAATATGTGCATATGTATACCACAAAGCATGTACAAAAATATTGAGTGTTCAAAATGGAAACCTCCCAAATGCCCATCATTAGTAGAGTGGATAAAGTATGATATATTCGTATCTTAGGATATTATATAACAATAAACATGAAATAATCACTGGTAAAGCAATAGTATAGATGAATTAAACAAATATTTTTGGGTGAAAGAAACAGCCAAAAATATATATTGTATGCTTTCATGTATTTAAAGTTCAAAAACAGGAAAAATTAATCAAGACTGTTAGAATTCAGAGTAGTGTTTATCTTTTGGGAGAAAGTAAGGGTAGCGATTGTAAAGTAGCATGAGGGAAGCTCCTGGTGTAGTATTAATAGTATATTTTTTCACTTTCGTGGTGTTTGCACTTGTATGTTTATTTTGTGATAACTCCTTGCACTTTGTACATATGATTTGGACCTAGTTCTATGTATATTCTACTGTTTATTATAAACAATTATTTTTAATTTGTTTAAAGTTTTTATTTAAATTCCAGTTAGTTGAAATACAGTGTAATATTAATTTCAGATGTGCTATATAGTGATTTAACACTTCATATAACACTCCGTGCTCATCACAGAAAGTGAACTCCTTAATCCCCATCATGTATTTCACCCCTCCTCCATCCACTTCTCTTCTGGTAACCAAGAGTTTGTTCCCCATAGTTAAGAGTCAATTTCTTGGGGTTTTTTTTCCCCCTTTGCTTATTTGTTTTGTTTCTTAAATTCCATGAGTGAAATCTTATGGTATTTGTCCTTGTCTTACTGACTTATTTCACTTAGCATTATACTCTTTAGCTCCAACCATGTCATTGCAAACGGCAAGATTTCATTATTTCTTATGTCTGGGTAATATTCCACTGCTTGTATGTATGTGTGTACACATCACATCTTCATTACCCATTCATCAAACTTGGGGTTTCCATAATTTGGCAATGGTAGATATCACTGCTATAAATATCAGGGTTAATGTATCCCTTTGAATTAGTATATTTTAATAACTTATTTATTTTTGAGATAGAGAGAGACAGACATGAGCAGGGGAGGGGCAGAGAGAGAGAGGGAGACACAGAATCTGAAACAGGCTCCAGGCTCTGAGCTGCCAGCACAGAACCCGATGTGGGGCTCGAACCTACAAACCAAGAGATCATGACCTGAGCTGAAGTTGGATGCTTAACCAACTGAGCCACCCAGGCGCCCCATGAATCAGTATTTTTATATTCTTTGGGTAAATACATAGTAGTGAAATTGCTAGATAGTAGGTTAGTTCTATTTTTAACTTTTTGAGAAACCTCTATACTGTTTTCCAGAAGGGATGCATGAATTTGCTTCCCCACCAACAGTGTAAGATGGTTCCCATTTCTCCATTTTCACACCAACAGCTGATTCTTGTGTTGATTTTAGCTATGCTGAGAGTCATGAGGTGATACCTCATTATGGTTTTGATTTGAATTTCCCTGATGAGTGATATTGAGCATCTTTTCATGTATCTGTTGCCCATTTGCATGTTTTCCTTGGAAAAAATGTCTACTCGTGTCTTCTGCCCATTTTTAATTGGGTTATTCATAAGGCTTATCAAAAGAAGAGGACTTGGGGGGGGCGCTTGGGTGGCTCAGTTGGTTAGGCGTATGACTTCCACTCAGGTCATGATCTCATGGTTCAGGTCATGATCTCACGGTTCATGGGTTCAAGCCTCCACAGGGCTCTGTGCTGACAGCTAGCTTGGGGCCTGGAGCCTATTTGGGATTCTGTATCTCTCTCTCTCTCCCTCTGACCCTCCCCTGCTCATGCTGTCTCTCTCTCTCTCTCTCAGAAAAAACAAAACAAAACATTAAAAAAGTTTAAAAAGAGAAGAGGACTTGGGTACTATTTTCAGACTACTCATAGACTCTTAGGCTTATGATCTTTTCTTGTTTTATACAATTTTAAACTAAGTCAAACTTTGATTTCTGTCTACATTATTTATAACCATACCTTATATAAAATTAACCCTGTTGCTTATATTTGCTTCTGCCAGCCAATTCATGGGATCTCTGATATTTGTAACATAGAGAAGAAAGTAGATTTTCAAGGATTCCTAGGAGGATTTTTGTTTAGTTGTATTTATGTTGCTTGGAGAAGAATATCATTTCTCTACTAACTCATGTATATGAGATGATTGAGGTCCTAAATGCATTTAACCAGATGGCTAGATTTTTTAGTCCCAGAAATCCAATATACTTGGAGATTTGAGAGTGAGTTGAGAACCTTATTTCTAAAAGCTTTATTAATTATGAGGCTTATTCTTTTGGCCTTGGCTGACTAGTTGGTATTGGGAAAATGGCTGAAGGAAATGGCTTTTATTTACTTCTGATCCATCTATCCCTGAAATAGAATTAAGATATTTATATCTCCAGGCATCTGGAAATGATTTCTATGAAATAGCACCAGGAAAAATAAAGTAAATGCTCTTTCTTTAACTTTTCCCTCTCAAGTAAACAACCCAAATGCATACAGTTTATTGAAGGAGCCATCAATTAATATATGGATAAAGTTTGAATACCTGAAGCAACTATTTTCTAGACAAAATAAGATATATTGGTATATATTCCTAATGATATGGTTAGAGATTTCTAATTTTACTTTGAAGAGTTTCAGAGTAAGTGATACTTTTTTAATTTTTTCAATACTCCACATTTGCTTCTAAGGGTGAGTTCAGTTTTATATTTGCTGGATTTGTGGCAAGTACAGAAGTAATTATTAACTTAATATAGTTTATGTAGTCCCTTTTTGCTGCTTTATATTTCACCCTTCACTTCATCCCACCTGCTAATTCATACTTTCTATATTTCTTCACTCCATGTTCTCTACCACAAAAGTGATGTTTTTGAACAAACAAATATAATGGCACACAATCAAGCTGGTGTACAATAATCTATGTTTTGGTGCTGTATTAGAAATACATTCTTGTAGAAGTAGGGGGCAGTGTCCTATTCTTAAAAATGAAAAATCTCAATATGTATACTTGCAAATACCTATTCAAGGACATGGGTTGATCAAATTTTTGAATACTGCATTTGGAGGTTTTATTAAATAACAAGTTAGTATTGGTATGTGATACACATAGAAATAAAGTATACATAAATTATTATGGAAAAATATTTGATGAGGTCTTACAAATATAAATGCAATTAATGAAGTTATATCACATTCCTGAAATAATTTTTTATTCATTCATCTGACATCTTATCAACTATAAAGTATATGAAGAACAATAACTAAAGAAGAATAAGATGTTTATTATAGGCCAATTCAACTGAGCTTTTCCCACTGCAATGGTAATAACATTAAAGCCTTAGTCCAGTGTTTGAATTTTTTTGCAAAAGTCTGTATAGGTTCTGTATCTTTAACTTATTACTCATATTGAAGGGCTTTTAATCATTGTATAGATGAAAGCATAATGTAAAGAAAAAAAGCAAAATCATGGCTCTCAGGTAAATATAAAATAAACATGTCAAAGACTTTAACTCATTAATTAGTGAAGGGAACTGGTAAGATATGACTTGTTCAAAGAACACTTAAGAAGTTAGGGTATTTGTGGGCAATTTATCAAAGAAACTTTAGGGTAAAATTGCTGAGTTGGATAAAATACTCTCTAATGTTTATTAGGTTATAAATCTTTGGAGTTACATATTCTTGCAAAGAGAAATTATTTTCATTGTTATTGGATAGAAAAATCTACAAATTAACAAGTAACTTCACCAAATTTGGGATCTTTAATTAATAATAAACAATGCAATGAACTAAGCACATTCTCCTAGACCATCCTTGGATGGTTTTGCCCCCTCAATATTGAAAGGATATGTGTTTTAACTTATTTGCCTTCTATCCCAGTTTTAGAAAATTTTTCTGATACAATATAGATATGCAACTTATGTTCTTATAACATGCAATTTGAAATTGACAAATAGTTTTCCCTACTTAAAACCATATTGCCAGAGGGGCAAAATTATCCCCTAATTCAAGTACCAGGCTACAGGTTATTAAATACCAAGAAGGAAGAAATGTGCTCACAAGAGGTGCAAAGAACTGTGGGTGTTTATACTTCAAGTAATGCGATGAAATTGACTGTAACTAATAGAGTGTGAAATAGTCTCCCAAGGAACATAATGAAGTCCTAAAGAAAATAGCTTAAAACAGGAGTGGACGGAGGTATCGAAAATACAAGCAAGGAAAATCACTGCTGCATTGGAAGGTGATTTTTAAGTTATTACAAAGCGTTGTGCCTCTAATTTTGTTATTTTTATCCATGACTGGTCATGTGTCATTTTAGGGTTGATTTACCTAATTTATATATACTCCAGAAAACAAAATAGAATCAGAGAATCCAATGCCTTTAAATATCAGTAAGATACAGCAAATATTTCCTCTGTAGATAGTGCTGTCTGGAAGTACGCATTATGGGGAAAGTGGCTAAGCTCGTTGCCTTAACAGATCTCAACACTGATTTTGTGCATCATTGATATTCTAGTCAAGTTTCTTGTTAAAGTACTAGATGGCATAATGGTTTTGTGGTCTGGACAATTACTCCTGAGGGTCTTCACAAGAGCCTACACTATCTCAGTAACCAACATAGTTAGATATAACTTTTTAAGCTTAATATTAATGAAAATAGATAAACAATGAATTTTAACAAATATAATATATAGACATTCCCAAGGATTTTAGAGAGAGAGGAAAATCATAAAAGATTTTCTTAACTTTTATTTTAGAGAGAGAGTGTGAACTGGGGAGAGGCGCAGAGGGAAAGAGAACCAATCTTAAGCAGTCTGTATCCTCAGTGTTGTACACAGGCTCTGATACCACCACACTGGTCATGACCTGAGCCTATATCAAGAGTTGTTTGCTCAACCAACTGAGTGACCCAGGTACCCAGAGAGATTCTTAACTATAAACAATAAACTGAGTGTTGTTGGAGGGAAGGTGGGTTAGAGTGGGCTAAATGGGTGACGGGTAATAAGGAGGGCACTTGTGATAAGCACTGGGTGTTTTATGTAAGTGATGAATTCTACTCTTAAAGGTAATACTACACTATATGTTAACTAACTTGAATTTTAAATAAATCTTGGAAGAAAAAATGGCAAGTTTTATATTTAGAGGTAGATTTATGTTAATTATGCTTATTTTTAGCACTTCACCAATATGTTCCTAAAAGGATGATTTCTGTCATACATCATTATTTTTTCAAAAATGAATGTAATCATCAGACCATTTCTTCATGCTAAAATTTAAGGACTCTTTTTCATTTTTACTAGTTTATCTCCCCAATGTGGGTTTGATGGATATTCTAGCTATAGTTTTTCTTACTTAGGATGATTAAAACATCAAACGTTGTCTACATTTAATTCTATTTGACCACTGATGTTGCAATTTTGTAGTAATTTCAAGAAAGTTTGTTTTTATTGTTTGGTTTACATGTTTAACTTAGGCTGCTATTAACAGAAAAATGTAGTCATTCCAATTAAAAGGTATTTAAACCCACTCCTTTTTTTCAAGTTTATTTATTTTGAGATGGACAGAAGCAGAGTGAGCAGGGGAGGGGCAGAGAGAGGGAGGGAGAGAGAATCCCAAGCAGGCTCAGCACTGTCAGCACAGGGCCCGATGCAGGGCTAGAACCCATGAACTGTGAGATCATGATCCAAGCCAATCAAAGCCAAGAGTTGAACGCTTAACTGACTGAGCCACCCAGTCATTTTTTTAAGGGAATTATTTTTATGCTACAAAGAAACCATTTGTAGAGGTACCTCAATAACATATATACCACTAATATTAACCAGTCAGGGCATATGGAAGTATTGTTTAGAGTTTTTATACTGTAGAGGAAGAAGGATCCACTCTACAAATATTTTTGTTCCTAAAAATAATAGTCACTTTAAAATAAAAACTAAAACACCTTGTTGCAATTTAAAAGTTTTGTGTTCAACAGAGATAAGCACATGCTGATATTTACATTTTATTTGTCTAAACAAACATTGACATTCCATGTGTTTATTTTTATTTTATTTGTTAAATTATGAAATGCAATGATTTAAGATTATGAAAAACAGGTGTGTTCATATTTGCTAGTTTTTTCTATTTTCAACATACTTAAAACTTAACTATAATGACAAAACTATAGCTAATCAACCTCCAAAATGTGTAATTATCACTAAATGAAATAGGACTAATTTGAGATGACTCACCAAAGAGATGAGTAAATTGAGCCTGTGATGATGTTATATGTCTATTAAAAATGTTCTAAACTTGGCTGCATATACATTTTAACCAGTTCTCAGGAAATTTTTATAATGGATGTTTGTGGACATGTGAGCATATCTCTGTGTGTGCATACTGGTTTTTCCAGGGAGCTGTTTGTGAAACATTTATGATTACAGGCATAGACCTTTCTCTTGACCACGAGAGGAAAAGCAGATTCTTAGTGATCCTTCTCTCTACAGTTCTTACTTGAGCGAGGCATGTTCATTTCTGGATGTTTTCCCTAAGACCACCATTGTTCTCAGGTGACTTCAATATTTCCCTCACTTCTTTCTTCTACTTATTTTAGTTTCCATTATCCACACAGCAGCGAGAGTGATCTTTGTAAAATACAAAGCATGCCATGTAATTTCTGTAATTAAATCTTTTAAGGGCTTCTCACTGCACCAGGAACAGGACCAGAAACTCAGCTTTCTCTAACCTTCTCCCTATTAAAAAAAATCAGTAGTATATTTCAGCTTGTTGATATCTAAGGAGTTCATTGATACTATCTTTCAATTTGTTACTAAGTCATAACTGGGTGAGGCTATCGGTACACTGATTCAGGAATTAAAAGATCCAACTCTGACACAAACTGTACAACTTTAAACAAACCGAACACCTTTCTGTGCCTCAGTTTTTTAATCTGAAAAATTAAAAACTTGGAGGTAATGACCATTTAAGAGATTCCCTTTCAGCTTTAAAAAAGCTACTCTCATGAAATACTTTTTACCTCATGAGATATATGCTGAAGCATTTAGGGTAAAGTATAATGATGTTAGCAACTAACACAGCAATGATTCAGAAGTGTGTGTGTGTGTGTGTGTGTGTGTGTCCAAATCATCCATCCATCCAGAGAGAAACAGAAACAAGCAAAAGCAAATGAGGCAAACTACTAACAATTGGTGAATATAAGTGGAGGGTATGCAAATGCATAATATTCTTGGAACTTTTTTAAAAGTTTGAAAGTTTTCGAGAGAAAAAGTATGAGAAAAGATAACCCTGTTACAAACATAAGAAACAATATCAAAACAGCATAAACAATAAAAGTGTTTTGGGGATTAGTGCCAAATACTTCTCTCAATGCATGATACACTAAACCTTGGAAGGATGTGCATATCTCTGCCTATGAGATCACATCTATATGGTGAGTCTCACTCAACTATGGCTATTTATGTGGTAAGGAAGAAAAAGGGCTAGGCATGAGGAAAAGACCTGCTGATGGAATTTCCTGACTTGTGCAAACAATATTTTGTCCAAAGAATAGAGGGGGCCAGAGTATGGGCTCTTGATTTTTAAATAAAGCATGGCTTCATTTGTAAATACAACTGAGCTAATCTTGTACATTAGCATTATAACCTCTTGAGAAAGTGTGAGAAAGAAGATAGGAATAAGAGAGCAGAGATCACCTTCTCACTGCATAGTCTCAGGATGGGTGAATAATCTTTTGTGTTAGTGCAATAGCAAGTGTATTAGTCTGATGGATGGATATGCAGTGTATGTGAATATAACTATAACAATTGCTTAACTTGAAAACTTTGATGGGGGTGCCTGGGTGGCTCGGTTGGTTAAGCATCCGATTTTGGCTCAGGTTTGTGGTTTCAAGCCCCACATTGGGCTCTTCACTGATAGCTCAGAACTCAGAGCCTGCTTCAGAATCTGTCTCTCCATCTCTTTCTGCCCCTCCCTGCTTGCACTGTGTGTCTCTCTCAAAAATAAATAAACATTAAAAAAATTTTTTTTTAACTTTGGGAATTTTCTGCTTTCTACCCTAGCCTATTAGTTTATACTTTTAGTATAAAGTCAACTTTAAATTTATATTTTTAACTCAAGCTACTTAATAAATGAAATTCCCACACTAGGTGACCCTTTGTCTTTTATACTCATCTCTAGCTTCTTAATGTATCAGATTAAAATTTATTTCTAGAATACATTTCTCTGAAGTTCTGAAGATTTCTGTTTTTCTGACTTTGTAAAATTTGGGGGAAAGTCTATTTTTTCCCTCTGGTTTAATTCTGTTAGAAAAAAGTTATTAGAAACAACTTTAACTGTACATTTTTTAATGAAGTCTCTTTGAAAGTATGTTGTTACTGAGATGGATAGACCAGTTACAGATTATAGATGGTTGATTGCAAAAGTTCTATATTTCTAAAACTAAATAATTTACAGATTAAATATACAATTTTAACTACCTCAAATTTTCAGAGGCAGTTTCTTATATCTTATTATAATGAAATCATTAGTATTTTGACTTCTCAAAGGAATCCTTCCAAAAGTATTTAGGTTGCCCTAAATATGGAAAGATACCCAACATAGGATGCAGGAAATTGTAATATGCACTGGGCATGGTTAGTGGAGGGGTACTAACATGTTGATGTTTCTGCAGTGAGTTCTTTTTTATCTAAATATTGTGCCCTTAAGTTAACATTTCAATAACTGAAAGAGAGGAAATAAATTATAACTAATACTAGGTCACATATTGGTTCAAAAATTTGAATTTTCTGCATGTACAGAAAATGAGGATTTTTGTAAGCCAAAATCTATAAAGGGCACCAGAATAAAAATGATGACTTTTTTGTTTTTAAGAGCTGGAACATAATTCCAACAGTGGGAGATTCTACATTTGGGAAAGAATAACCAGGGACATACCCATCTAAAAGTATATGTCAAAAACAATCTATGTTGAGGGGCATAATTACAGAATCAATGGACTGAGTTGTTATGAGTGCAGCTTGGTAATGATCAACATAGATGCAAAATTTCATGCATATGAGAGGCCCACTGAAGCTGTTAATAGGATCTTTTGAGGTGCAGGGATACAATTGGCTTCCTTAGTCTTAAACTGAGGACCAGTCTGAGATGGTCTCTGAGATCTCTGAACCGTAGGAAGTCATAATGACCAAGGTAAATAATAGTTCAGGTGGGTGATATTTTTTATTATATGATCTTATTGTATATCCAGTTAGTAATATTTGGAAGCAAGTTTTATTAGCTCAGTTTGTCATATTAGGACATTCAGACTCAGAGATGTTAAGATACTTATCCAAATTTATACATTAAGAAGGTATCATGCCTAAAGTTCAGACCTACAGCTTCTAAGTCCAATTTCAGTGCTCTTCCTACTACATCAGGAGGGGAAATGAATACCTTACAGGTGTTTATAGTACATGTGTTTTAGTTTTCAGTTAGTTAGAACACTAAATTATCCAGGATGCTTCATTCCTTAATAATTCTGTTTGGTAATGATATTTTTTCTTTGTAACTATTCAAATTTTGTTTGAAGGACATCATTTTAAGATATTATCTTTGAAAATACTGAATATTTAACAGTGTTACATAAATGTTCTCCCAAGGTCAGCTATCTGAGGCACTGTCTATTTGTTGTGTGTGGGGCGGGGGGGAAGCTCAGAAGTTGGTGACAAGGGGCACCTCAATGGTTCAGTTGGTTAAGTGTCTGAGTGTTGATTTTGGCTCAGGTCATGATTTGCAGGTCATGTGAATAAGCCCCACATCAAGCTCTGAGCAGACAGCGTGGAGCCTACTTGGGATTCTCTCTCACCCTCTCTCTGCTCCTCCCTGCAGTCTCTCTCTCTCAAAATAAATAAACATTAAAAAAAATTAAGGTTAGTGAGAAAGTAATTCAGTTGTACTTAGGAAACCATTTTATAACCTCTCTTTACCGCTATACCTCCCATTCCTATTCTGAGGTACTTTAATTCTGGTTTAGTTTTAATTTAAACCAATGTGTAAGAGCTTAAACATTACTCCAAATTCTTTTGGATGCACATCTTCCTGTAGCCACTGTTGTGGTACACAGTTCTTTGACAATATCCCTCAACCTCACACAGGTGAAATCTGACAGTGTTTCACCTTGGGCAAAGCTGCCTCTAGCTTCCTGCTACAAGGCTTTTTTGAGAACCCAACTTAGAATTCTTGGAGGGATTTTAGGTACACTTATGGATGGACATCTGGGGTGGGGTGTCAATGTCTATGGGTTATACTTTATCAATAGGGACAGAAGTTATTGGAAAAATAATCTCTCCTATTCCCCTCTAGGCTACAAGTTCTGACATTTCATAAACCTACTCAGAATGTCCTGCAAGATCAAATACAGGCATCCCAGCCTTCTCAGTAATGAAATAATGCCTCTTTTGATTCATTGCCCTTGTTTTCCTATTAAATTCTCCTCACCTTCAACTTCTCAGGATTAGCTTAGTTGCTTTGCTAGTCTTTGTCCATGGCTCTGCTTCTGAGGAAACTCAAGCTAATGAGACAACGTACAGAAAAGTAGCTCGATTTTCTCCAAATCTAGTGCACAATTTCAATTGTGCTGAATAGAGAGACTAAAGAATTCAGAGACTGGGGCTAGTAATGAACCTTTAATGAGCCCTGGCACTCATTAGACATGGAATCCCAAGAAGAACTGGCTAAAGTTTCTGCCCAATAGGATCACAAGTTGGCAAGTTTCCTGGCCCAGCGTTAAGCATCTAGAGGGTAATAGAATGTGGATCAGAACTCTGTATTCCCTCCTGTCCCCCAGGCACCTGCTCCCTCCTTTGCTCCAAGCCTTCTAAGATTGAATTGTCTGACTCTGAATTTAATGGAAAACTCTGCCCTTGGAACTGCATCTCAGAGCCAAAAGCAAAGCTAGTAATGAGCCCCAGGTGGTATGTCCATTTGCTATTCTGCTTTGCAAGTTAACTATAGCCAAAGAATTTTATCGCGTGCTTTCATGATGTAGTTTTTTAAAACACAGATTTACTCTACAACTAAACTCTATATTTTTTTCTAATTTTTCCTATGGTGTATTTAGATATAAAACTACCTGCTTTCCCTATAAAGAATCCTAATGCAGTTCCAAACTTCTACTCTAATGACCAAAGTAATGTTCAATTTCATTAAAAGCAGCAATTACATTACATACATAAGGGATTATGCTCAATTCATTTTTCAGATTTGCTTTAATTTTTACCTTTGAAAGGTATAATTCCCTTCATCAGAGATGATAATGATTATTTCTAGTGTTCAGGTTGCTAGTAAAATATCAAGTAGCAAATATTGAAAATAGAACTTTTAAAAAAAGTTTTGTTTTTTTAAATCTTATATTTACTGGTAATGAAGACAAAATCTGGGACATTAAGCAAAAAGATTTTCTACAGTTAGCGACAAATAGAGAAGTACATTATCAAATTAGTGTCATTCTAATGGACCAACTGACATATCTTTAAGAATATTTTAATATTCAAGCATTTCCTTCCCTTTAGCTGGATCTAAGTGAGGTGGTTAAGGCTTACTTCAGAGTAAAATTGCTGATGAATCTATTTTTCATTTTTTCTGAGGGCTAAAACATCTAGAAGGTAGACTCTTTGATATAAATTCCATATCTAGTTGAAAACTGGACTTTATATGCTGGCCTTCAAAACAGAGAATAGAAATTTGCTAATTAATTCATTGGCAGCTTAATTGCATTTTCAATGTCACAAGCCTTAAAAAATGTATGCATATTTAAATTGCATATGGATTTGTTTATTGTCAGTAAGGACAAACAATACATTGAAATATTTTAATATCTAAGATTATATTGTAATTTTTTTTGTACACTACATTTTTGCAGCATGTGCTTAGGCTAAGTCAGCCCTTTATTATCTTATCACTTGTCAATTTATCATTTTACTTAACCTAAATATTTTTGACATTCAATGTAGACAAATTTGCTTCATGGATTTTCTTATAGTGCTTCTTCCATGTTCATGTCAGCTATTCTCTAATCATTTTCTGTTAACATCCATATATAAAAAATAGATTTTAAGCTTAAGGGCTGCATAATGTTAAACTACACAATATTTAAATTCTTATGGAAACTGTTTTCAAGTTCTTTAAGTTTTACTGAACACAAAACAACTAGCCCTAGACTCCATACTTATTACCCTAATATAATTTTAATGGTAGTTAAATAGAGTGCTTATGAAACAAATGTCACATGTTCAATCACTGGAGTGGTCTCGTCTCACAGAGAAAGACACTAACCCACAGCTACCAACTGCACCTGCAGGTGTGAAAAACACATTGCTTATGAAGGATATTCCTGAATAGGAAAGATTGTGTTATGTAATCTAATTTATAGAGAAGTAAAAGAAAGTAACACGGTCATAGGCAGTATGCTCATCAACTATTTCATTTTTCCCTTTAAATTTCCCAGTCTTTGAATGTAGAACACTGTCAGTAGTAATAGTCAATGGGCTATGAACAGAGGTGACATAAGTCATATACAATCCCATAGTACAACTCAGCCTGAGTGGACTTCAGGAGGATAGTTTTACTGTAGAGTGGCTTGGAGACGCACCAAATTTCGTGTGAGAGGGAAATAAACTTTTGTTGTAAACTTTTTGTAGTTTTGTTATAAATCCCCCACTAAGTTTGGGAGTTGTTAGCTCAGAATAATCAAGCCTGTCCTGACAGATGCTGATATTGGAACCAAAGTTGCAGAGAGAGCTTTCTTAACAAAAACCTAAAATATGGGGCAGCATGAAACTGATATCAAAGGCTAAAAGAGATGATGATCTTTAAGTAGTAAAATATTTGGCAAAATGCACACCTGCAGGGGTTCAGAAAGCAGATGATACACCTAAATGCAAAGCAAAATGAAACACCACCACCAATAATAACAACAAAAATGTATGACTTTAGGGAAAGAGAGGTTAAATTTTTAAAATTTTGAGTAGTTATACCTGGTTGTGTTTGGCACAATATTATGAGGAGGTAATAGTTCAGGTTGACTGATCTCTAAGCAAAAATGAATAAGTATAGTGCACAAAACCTAGTTCTCTCCGGATTAAGAAATCCACTGTTTCTGGACTCTCACAATAAAAATAAGATGAAGAAACCTTTGAGGAATAAGTTCCAGTAAAATCTGTAATCTATTTTAATTGTCTCAGAGAAAAAAAATCAGACTAAGGGTATGGAGCCAGTAAACACTTTCAACTAAATAAAATGACTTAGGGCAAAAATATGATTGGGGTCCAGAAAAGAACACAGCCTCAAAACATCCTTATTTAAATTCACAGAAATGTATGGGGACAAGAAAGCAAAAATTGTAGTGAATCTAAAACTTAATTGGAAAGACCAAGATTAGTTTTGGGGAGGTATCACATCTTAGAGCAAAAAACATTGAGGCTAAGACTCAAAATCACTCTTAGTTTCCTTTTTTTCTTTTTTAAGTTTCTTTTGAGAGAGAGCACGCACAAGCAGAGGAGGGACAGAAAGAGAGGGAGAGAATCCCAGGCAGGCCCTATGCTGACAGCACAGAGCCTGACATGAGGCTCAGTCTCATGAACCATGAGATCTTGACCTGAACCAAAATCCAGAGTCAGATGCTTAACTAACTGACTGGGCTACCCAGGTGCTCCACACTCTTAGTTTCTTAACATTTTAAATTAAGGAGATGACTTGATTTACCTCCTTAGCCACTAAAATGACACAGTCTCCAAATGACCACTTCAGACATGGATAAGGAGGATAATGAAAGACAGAAAGTTCACAGAGAACAATGGATGCAACCCCTTATATAGATCATGTTCAAAGACTAATTCTGGAACATTTCTACTCTTATGACTTGGGGTGCCTTGCAGTGCCATCTCAATGGGGTTGCAGAATGCATATGTGACACATATGTGACATATGTGCATATGTATGTATGGAAAATGTAAAGGAAGAAATGGAATAGTTGGTGAACATTACTGCCTCACACAGTGTTACATACTCAGTTTATCAATAAATCAAATAGACTACATCACTGTTTGTCCCCCATTTTTCCTTCTAATGAGTAGTGATTTCCTCACTTAGTCTGTACAAACTTTATTATTATATTGGGATGTGGACAGGAGTTAACTTGTATTTTTAGTCTAAAGGTGTCCAAACCAAGCAAAGCCATACCTTGTCCTGATATATTCACTAATGAATATCACTCAAAGATAAGCCTTTGAACTGGATGTACTGATTGAACTTTGAGTTATCTCCCTTGAGGAGGGATTCCATGTGAAAGGGGTATTTGGAGGACAGAAGGGCAGACTAAGGCAAATAAAATGGCCACTCAATAAACCATTGCTTTCATTACCCACTCCTTGCAGTGAGGCAGGGCCATAGGAATAATGTTAATACAATGAGTTGAGAGCAGAGGTGACAGGTATCACTGAAAAACTGATATCTCATAGGCAGGTATGATCCTTTATTTTCTCTTTCATTGATCAAAGAGCTATATATTCAGATTCTCCATCAGTCCACATTACTAAGAGGCCACATGGAAGGTGACTGCTGCCCAGATGCAAGGAGGACATTAGGAGACTATATATAAGAGACTACTATTTGTTATTGCAATGTTACCAGGCCTTTCTCGATTGAAACATGTATGATTGATTAATCACCCTAAACTACACCCTAATGTAAGAATGGCTAGAAGAAATGCTTTTTGTTGCAGCCTTAAGATTTTTAGAAACAAATACAAGACCTTGAGAAATACATTTTAAAGGCATGGAGTGTCTTTTAGAGATATATTCATCACTACATGTATTTCACTCTAACTAACCTAATTGAGATAAGAATTTTAAGTGCCCATGGTGTAAAAAAGAATTATTTTTCAATGAACAAAAATTCCCCTCAATAGTAAAAACTACAAGCATTTGTATAGCATTAAGAACATCACTGGGATTTCGAAAGCTTGTGATATAGGCTAAATATAATTATTTGGTATTCAAAACTCTATGAGTAGTTACAAAGTATCTTCATTTTACAGGTGAGAAATTGAACATACAGAGAGTCTAGATAACTTGCCCAAGCTCACATAACTAGCCTTGGAACAGTCAGTTGTAGTCCATAATCTGTTTTAACCACTATGTACTACTGCCTCAAATCAATATTGAGTCTCAGCTATTTGGAATGGATGCATAAAACTTTTAAGCTATTGATACACAGATTAATGCCTCTTTAAAACCAATTATTAAAAATTCAATTTAACAAATAAAGTGATGATTTATTAACATTACAAAACATATTTTTAAAGAGAAATATTCTCTTGCACCATTTGATATGTGATTTCGTTTATAGAAAATTCATGCTTGAGATCAGGAAGCAAGGTCTTCCTGCATAACTGCATGGAACATAAAGATAACACTTATCATAGGGAATCAATGGGCTATAATCAATAGAGGCAATGGTGAAAAGTAATATCATTGGATATGTCATTTCTTTTTTCTATTTTGCCAAGAATAGAAGTACAGTTTGGTATATTTATGTGCAAATATCATAATTTGTAATGATTGGATATCTTTCCATCTTCATCTATAGATTATTCACCTGTGTTTTGTGGTCAACACTTGTTTTTAAAAATTGTGTTTTGAGGACATTAGTTAATTCATCATATTAATTTGTGTGGCTATTTATATTTATGTAATGCTCTGGCTTCTTTTTTTATGTTTTTGGCACATGCATCTGTGAAAAACTAGAGAAATGTAGCTTAAGAAAACATTCTAGGAATGATTTAAGATATAGAATTCTTAAAGATAATAGTTTACTGAGGAAACTTTATTTTTCAAGCACAAATGTCAGTAACAAAGTGTTCATCATTGTCTTCATAAAGTACGGTCAAGCAAATGTTGCACGAAAGCTAAACAAGCAAGGAAGACTTTATTCAAGGCTATTGCAATAGGTTAGGGAAACCAGAGCTCACGCTAAGCTGAACTTGAGTGTTTAGGAGCTGATGTGGGGCGAGGGATCAAAGGCCATCTGTGTTTGTTAATTGGCTTCTGAATTAGAAAACATCTGTATTTCTAAGAATGGGTTCTATGCAGATCACTGATATAATGATTGTTATCTTTTCACAGATTTTTGTGGAGAGGAAATATTCTTGGGGAAGGGAGGATTGAGAAAGTATCCTAGAGGAGGTGTGAATGAGGAGAAAGAGATGACTAAAGCAGATTTAGTTGTATTTTTTTCCCATGAGATAATGCAAAGTCTAAACCAGCATATATTCTTCAATACTCCTGTTGTATACCCCCAAAAAAAGAAAGGTGGTTGCATTGTACTCCAGCATACTATGCTATAAGAATGATTTTCTTTCGGGAAGACTGAGAATGTAGAGTTGAATATTTGTTGGGAGTTGTGTGAACTTTTTATGATATGGATGTTTAAACTGTCCTCTTTCTACTCACTGAATAGAAATGACTGATATGTTTAAGCCTTCAAAATACTTGAACTATTGTATACATTACAATGCAAATTTTATATAAAAATCCTACCTTCTTTCCAGGAACCCTTTCTATTTTGCTAAAATGATCTCAATGGATTCTCTGTTGGGGCAATTGTTTTTATGGATTAGATTTAACACAGTATCTGTGCCAAAAAAACTTCATAGGAATCTTTGCCTGCCTTAGGAATCCTTCTACTGTATATAGAGAAAGACTGAGTATTTTCCTCCTAAGATTAGGACCAACACAGGGATATCCATTTTTACCACTTCTATTCAACATTGTACTGAAGTTTCTAGCCAGAACAATTACGGAAAAAAATAAGAAAAAGAAAGAAAAAGCATCCAGACTGAAAAGGAAAAAGAAACTATCTCCAGTTATTGAAAACATAATCTTGAATATGGAAATCCTAAGGAATCTACACCACCCCCCCACCAATACTGTCAGAAGTAATAAGTGAGTTAAACAAATTTGCAAGATATAAGATCAATATAAAAAATCAATTGTATTTCTATATAGTGGCTATAAGCAATCAGAATATGAAATTAAGAAAACAATTCTATTTACAAAAACATCAAAAAGAATGATACCAAAACCAGATAGTCTCAGTCAGGGCACCTGGGTGGCTCATTTGGTTATGCATCCAACTTTGGCTCAGGTCATGATCACACAGTTTGTGTGCTAGTTTGTGCTAACCATCATTATGTATTTTGATGTTTAGTACTTTTGAGTGACTCAACCAAAAAATTTAATTAAACATATTTTTAAGACTTTAAGTGTGTGTTTTATGAGCACCTAGCAATTTTCAAAGGAAATTGAACCAATTAACAGTTGATGCTAAGATATCCAGTAGTATTAACAACTGTTTTTAGTCCTTGTCATGGAGAACACTGAAGTTGTGGTATATGTAAAATTTGCATTCGTTATTAATTATTTCTTTCTATAATGAATCGTGCATTTAGTTGAATGTTCATTTTTTTGTAAACTGCCATCTCCAAACATATTATTTTTTGAATTAATGTTTATTTATTTTTGAGAGAGAGATAGAGCATAAATGGAGGAGGGGCAGAGAGAGAAGGAGACACAGAATCTGGAGCAGGCTCCAGGCTCCAAGCTGTCAGCACAGAGCTTGATGCAGGGCTCAAACTCATAAACTGTGAGATCATGACCTGACCCAAAGTTAGACACTTAACTAACTGAGCCACCCAGGTACCCCAACCAAACATTTTATTTTAATTTCACTGTGTATTTTGTTCTTTGTACCCAGAGATGGAAAAAACAGGGGGCTTCTACAGAAATCAGTTAGAAATGTAAAATGACATGAACATGGGTAAAATATTTTAGCAAATGAAAATTAAAAAAATATTTTTTGCCGATAGTATGTCATTATTTCACGGTCTTTCTGGATGCTAACAGACTTTAATAATTAACTCATAAAAGATCAGGAAATAGAGGAGCTCGATTTATGTAACAAATATTTTCTTATATCAGTCTATGTGGAAAGTGCTGACCTAGTAAATTAAGAGGAAGAAAAGTCACCATTGTTATTTCCAAGGAAATTCTATTTAATCTGGGAAGACAGAAGACACACACATAAATAAGATGAAAATTTGACTGTACTTGATAAGTGCCAAGTATATAATGACATTCTGACAGTCAAGAAAAGAGATGAATTACTAAGAATAGAAGTAGTTTACAAAATCTTCAAAGAGGTGAAGGTTTGAGCAAAACCTTGAAAGACAATATTGTTCATTTCTGGATACCAAAACTGAGGCTCACAGGGTTAAATGACTCACCTTAAACTCTAGTAAATGACAAATCTATATTTAGTACGAAGTTTGCAAACTCTGAATCTGGCAGAATCCTCTCTGATTTCCTACTGGCTGGAATTTTTGGCCAGTAGTTTACTAATGCATGTTCATGAACAATAAACAGCATTTAGACACTGGCTGTTGAAATACCGTATTTGATCTGAAAGGAGAGACACTACTGCTAGAAGCTTATGCCAAAGGAAGAAGAACCCTTCAGAGTGGAAGACAGAATCCCAGCTGAAATCATGCTTCCCTACTAAAACCCAAGAAAAAACTCTGGCATAGTCTTGAAGCTCCTTGCCTAGAGGACATTTCTTCTGGGAACTCTCTCTGGTTTCCACAGGTAACTATAATTCTAAAGTGACATCAACATCTCCTAAACACACTACGCAGGAGCAATGGATGAGGGCTGTCTATGAGATTTTGGTGGGAGCAAATCTCAGCCTTGTCTATCATTTGGAAATGTACATGGGGAGACAGCTGCAGTGGTAGCAGAAGCTGCAAGAAGTCAATAACTATAAAATTTTACTGAGCGCCATAAAAGAAGACTGGACTAGAGCGACATTGCATGTTTCTTGATGGAAATGGAATCTTGTAAATATCCAGGTTAATCCCCCCCATACCAATTAATTTATGAGTTAAAGTCAATTGCAAATAAGATGTATTTTGGCTTTTTTTTAATTTGGCAAAAAATTCTTTAAAATTCCAAGGAAGAAAAAAATACTGAAAGTAACCACCAGCATTTAGAGAAAGGAAAATGCGAGATTCTTGTCTACTAGATATTAAAATATATATCGGCGCCATAATCATCAAATCAAATACTGCCTCCCAAATGAGAATAGCCCATAGGATATTGTTTGAATGAAAACACAAATTACAAAGCAGTGTGTGTGTGTGTGCATGTGCGTGTGTGTGTGTGTGTGTTTAGTATATAAGCAGATTTTAAAGATTGGTAACTAATGTGTTATTTTTGATAATCTCTGTGTAGTGAACTTTGAAGTGTTTTTTTCTTCTTTATACTTTTCTGTAATTTGCGAAGTATTACCCATTAATATACATTATAAAATATACACTTATTTTCATTAAATTATAGACAAAAAATAAAATATTAAAGGAAAATACAAGCAAATATACATGTAATTTTACAGTAGGAAATATCTGTCTTTGCATGACTCTATTATTCAAATAAATTAAAATGTGATAGAACTACAGCATTAAAAATTCTTTATTATAAACCAAATTAAAAGGTAAATGACAAATTAGAAAATATTTTGAACATATGTAACAAAGCATTAATATTAATACCGAAAGAATACTTTTGTAGATTTTTAAAATTAGGAATACCAAGAAAAACAGGCAGAAAACATGTACAGGAATTTCAGAGAAAGAAGAAATAGAAATGACCCTTAAGGATATGAAAGTTTTATTTAACTTCACTAAATTTTAAAAGTGCGTACTATGGCAACAATGAAACACTATCTTTCTAAGTATGGCATCCATTTTAATTAAAAGGAATGAAGATATCTAATAAGAAAATGGATACTCCTCTGCTGATTGGAGGTTAATTTTTTAAAATCCTGTATCATTGTTTAACAGTAAATATCAAAACTTAAAAATGTGCTAATTCTTTAATCAACACATTTCACTTCTACCCTTATATCCAAAGTATATAGTGAGGAAAGATGTATATATAAATATGTGCATCATAGTATTATTTAACATTCTTATAATTTAGGAATAAACACATGGGATTATGCGCAACTACCTGTGATTATATAATAACATTATACATGGGGTGTCTGGGTGGCTCAGTTGGTTAAAGGTGACTTTTGGTTTTGGCTCAGGTCATGATCTCATGTTTCGTGAATTCAAGTCCTGCATTGGGCTCTGCACTAGTGTGGAGTCCACTTGGGATTCTCTCTCTGCCCCTCTCTCTCTCCCTACCCCCACCCAACTCTCAAAATAAACTTAAAAAAATTAAAAATTAAAAAATATTATACTTACCCACATAAAAATGTTATGCAGCAAATAAAAGTGATGCTATAAATCAGAGATATTTATTTTAGCTTCTTTAGGAGAAGCTAAACTGGATGGGCTTCAAAGGATTTGTGAATCCCATGATAGTTTACTTCAAGTTTGTATGTAGAAGTATATGTGTATTTTTGGAGGTATAGGGTCTTAGGGTCAGTAGCCTTTTAGAAAATGTTTTTCAGGGGCGTATGGGTGGCTCAGTCAGTTAAGTGTCCAACGTCAGCTCAGGTCATGATCTCGCGGTTTGTGAGTTCAAGCCCCGTGTTGGTTTCTGTGCTGACAGCTCAGCCAAGAGCCTCCTTCAGATTCTGTGTCTCGCTCTCTCTGCCCCTTGCCCCTCCTCTGCTCATGCTCTGTCTCTCTCTGTCTCTCAATAATAAATTAAACATTTTTTTAAAAACTCCAGACAATTCTGTGGCCAATAGTACAAGGAACACTGGATGCAATGTTCACAATTTATTGTCAATTAATGGCAACAGTTTGTCATTATGTTATTGTTTTGTGTCTGACATGTTTATACATATATACTCCTTTACACATGAGATGTTGGTTGGTAGCTTATGATTTTTCATTTTGCTTATATACATATTGCCTAATTTTTCCATAAAATACTATATTATTTTTTCACAAATATTAGTATCATAAAAATACTGTTACAAACTTTCATAAAAGAGCTTAGATGTGCAAGGTGACTAAGTGAACTGTTTTACCGTGGAGATAAGCCCCTTCCCCTAAATATTTCCTTGCCTATTGCTTTAATATATAAAGTTTAAAAATTTACATATGGCACTTCATACAGCCTTGACTAGAATTTGGTGATATTAGAAAGGCTTGTAAATGTCCTGCTCCAACTGATCTTTTGCCAGTCTCCATTTGTTTTTGTTTGTTTGTTTTATGTTTACTTTTGAGAGAGAGAGACAGAGTATGAGCCCAGGGAGAGGCAGAGAGAGAGGCAGAGAGGGAGGGAGACCAGGAATCTGAAGCAGACTCCAGGCTCTGAGCTGTCAGCACAGAGCCAGACATGGGTATCGAATTCACAGTGAAATCATGACATGAGCCAAAGCCAGATGCTTAACTTACTGAGCCACCAAGATGCCCCTGCCAGTCTCCATTTGCAACTGAAATTCCACTAGAATGATATTTTGATTAGTGAGTTATTTCAGAAATCCCATATTAAAATGCATATTGCTGGGGGGGGGAGGGACAAGGGAATCCACTATAACATTTGCATGAATCAGAGCCCATCTGCTCAGACTTTAAGGTGAAACTTGAACACACCTCTATGAACAGGAAGGACCACCAACCTTTTGAAAGTCCTTTAAGTCATATGATCCAAAGTTCCTAAAATTTTATCTATATATTCTGAGGATATTGATATTAATTCTTTTTAAAAATCAAAACAACATATATCCTTGCTTAAATAATAAACCTCAAATTGCTCCATGAAAAAGAGTTGCGTCATTTTATATGTTCAGCCCCTATGTTGATTCCTATATAATTTATATACTCTGAACTTCTATTAAGATTTATTATTTATGCATTCAATTTTTCCAAATGCTTTTTTTTTTACAAGGTTATGCTATCACCTGAAATGGACATTAATTTTACTATTTAAGACCCTAGTGATCCACAAGAAGAAAAATCTATTGTTATGATGTTCAGGTTGCTAGGAAAGATTTTCACCTTTTCTATTTAGTTGGCAACACTGGAATTTATTTAAAGTTGAGTCTTGATTTTCTTCTCACTTTCTCTTTTTTTCATGTGTTATTCTGTATTATTTTAAAACAGAAAATCATCAGAGTTCCTGGGTAGTTCACTTGGCTGAGTGTCGGATTCTTGATTTCAGCTCAGGTCATGATCTCACCATTTGCGGGACTGAGCCCTATGGCAGGCTTCATGCTCACAGTGTGTGGAGCCTGCCTGGGGTTCTCCCTCTTCCCCTCTCTCTTCCCCCTCTCTCTTCCTCTCCTCCTTGTGCTTGCTCTCTTTTCACTCTCTCAAAAATAAACTAGAGGCACCTGGGTGGCTCAGTCGGTTAAGTGTCCGACTTCGGCTCAGGTCATGATCTCATGGTTCGTGGGTTCAAGCCCTGCGTCAGGCTCTGTGCTGAGGAATAGCTCAGAGCCTGGAGCCTGTTTCAGATTCTGTGTCTCCCTCTCTCTCTGACCCTCCCTTGCTCATGCTGTTTCTATCTCTATCTCAAAAATATATTTAAATAAATAAACAAATAAATAAACTAAAAACAATAAGGTATTATCTGGTAGTGATATTTCTCTTCTTCATGCTCTGGCAGGAAGAATGAACTTAGGAAAGGTCTACCTGAGTTCTGCAGTAAAACAAAAATATTTTCAGAAAGTATGTACTTTATATTCTCAAATTTTTAAAGTTTAGTTAGTATTATTAAGAATAAACTTTTTAAGGTGTCCAGATGATCTTTGCTTTAAGAGAACTCTACATCCTACATCTGTAAAAAGAAAAAAATTAGCATGGTAGATTAAAAATAACAACAGACCAAAAGCTGTTACTAGCAATACAGTAGAGGCAAGACACCTGGGTACTAGTAATAATTCTCATATTAACTTCCCCTGAGCCCCAAGGCTCATAGCATATGAGAGGGTGGATAAGTCAGGAGTTGTAATATTCTCCCTCCACTTTTTTGTTTTGTTTTAGCACAGTTGCCTTTCAGGATCTGATGAAAGCTATAGATCATTAAATAAATAAGGAATTTCACGTACAAATGACCAGGACCAACTTCATGGCACACAGCCTATGGAGTCCTACAGGACCCATGCATTTGCTTTGCTGTTCTACTTTTACCGTCTTGGAATTCTTAATTTTTAAATAAGTGACTCCACATTGTCATTGTGTCCTGGATCCCAGGAATTATGTAACTAATGCTTCCTGAATCTCTTGAATCTGGTTATGAAGATTTGGTCTAGATGCATTCTAAAAAAAACCAAAAAACAAAAAAACCCTCTTTAAGGTGTGGTGTGGTGCTACTTCTAATATACTGTAAATCCTTATTGATGTCCACAATTGCTCTTGACCTGTGGAAAGAAGAATCTTTTTTAACCCTGTCCCTTAAAGATTGTGACTGTACAAAGGTATTTGTTCTATGGCCCAAAGAAAGGGATTATGAAGAGGGATGACTTGAATTTAGACACTTCTATTCAGTAATGGTAATATCCTTTCAATTACTTTTACTGGTTTTGAATGAGAATTTCCCATATAGAATGATGTGCTTTATGATAATTTATGTAGACGGCTGTCACTAAAATTAAAATAAGACTTATTTTTCGTAGAGCAAATTTAGATAAGCTATACCTAAAATGATGCCATTTTATTAATGGTAAGAATCAAATCCCAAGAAAGCATATTCTTTTTTTAAAAAAAGGAACACTTTTATACCTTTTATGATTAAATAAGCAATTGCCTTTTGTAACATTTTTTCTACTTATTTCCCACCATATGTCTCAACCTCAGAAAACTTGAAAAGGTACAGAAGTATGATATGAAATCAACTCTTTATTCAGAAATTTACTCCTTGATTGCAAATGGGATGTCAAAGCAAACTTTCTTTAAATTCTGCAAGAACGGGTGTTCAAAATTGTATAATTAATGTACCTATGATTTGAAGGTTTTTAAAATTTTTTTTGACTCCTAAACCCCAGCTGATTTAGTAATAAAATACAGAACGACATATAAGAAATTGAATGCCAGTAATCCATTTGGTTAATAAAATCTTTTGGACATAGCTGGGAAAAAGAGCACATGGTTGGCAAGTTTAGAAAGAGATCAAAGGGGTACGTCTCTGGTAGTCATGCTGTTGTATTATGTGGGGCATTTAAATGAGCCTTGAGGAAAGATTTATATTCACAGCTTGATATCTAAACTGGAGGGGGCCGTATTACTGGGGCTTGGCACTGTTGATATGGAAAGTGGTCTGACTGTCAATGTCTTAGGAATAGGGGAAATTTTGAGTTTTTGTTTATCTTTCAGAAATCTGTTTCCTTGAAGTTCTTAATGTTTTGGAGTCACATTTATGATGACAACATGGGAATTTTTAAAAAGAAGATTTATCCAAACTCCATGGTCCTAATTTTTTTGTATTTTACCTTTTTAAAATTTAAACTTCTATTCTGCAATCTTTCATATTTCTACTTACCCAATGAACCCTCACTCTTTTTTTTTTAATGTTTTTAACATTTATTTATTTTGAGAGAGAGAGACAGAGCGTGAGCAGAGGAGGAGGAGAGAGAAGAGTGAGACACAGAATCCAAAGCAGGCTCCAGGCTCTGAACTATCAGCATAGAGACTGATGTGGGGCTTGAACCCAGGAACTGTAAGATCATGACCTGACCAAAGTCGGATGCTTAAGTGACTGAACCACCCAAGCACCCCCCTCACTCTTGAATAAATGACCTTCCAAATTTAAAATGTTTTTTCTAAGGACAACTAGGTAAACTTATCAAGTTAGTTTGTTATTTAGTTAGCTTAACTCTAATCCAAAACTGATATTTGAGCCAGTTTTTCAATTCATAAAGAAAACATTAGTGATAATAGGTATTTTAATGACATGAGTTCAAGTAACCTTACTAAGCAAAATGAATAGCTTAGTAGCCTGCATTAAGACAGTCTTAACCTCAGTGCATTGGCCTGATAAGAGATCAGTTTACCATCACATTTTATTTTATTTTTTGATCTTTATACTAAGATTGAGATAAACTTTAGAACACCCTTGAGTTATATCCATATTTTCACATATGAATAGATACTGTATCAATAGATAACTTTTTATGATTGACCATTTAACATCATTCTGATAAAAATTCAGATTTTACTATTAAAAGGATTCTATGAACTCCCTTCCCCTGAGGCAGAATTAATAGACTTGCCATATTATAATTCAGAAACACTAATGCTCACCACTTAGAGGGTTAGATTGTCTTATAATAGAAACTCATTATGGAAAATACTTCTAACTACCTTCAATTGTCTCTTTTTTGTTTAAGCAGAAGGATATAATTAAATGCAATATTTGAAAGTGTAAATATGCTGTGATTACAGTACTCATTGTTCTCTATTTTCATAAAGTAAAAAGATAAAATGATAGAAAATATTCTCACTTTTGAAGCATGAACTTTCTCTAGTATATACGTTTAGAGACACTGTGATTCTATATTTAAGCCAGTTCTCCAAAAATCTAAAGAGCTGGAAAATGGAGCTATTAGTTACAGTTGTGCAGAATGCACACTACACAACTCAAGTGATCACTATTCAAAGTGATCACCATTCATTTAGCCTATGCTATAAATATGTTTCCATTGTGCAGGAAATAACCTGAAAAATATGCATAAACCTTGATTAGATATACCTTTTCTTGTCCTAGGTAGGAATATTTTCACTTTAAATTTTTTCATAAATAATTTAGTATTTATTACAGTATTACATTGAGGGCCTTTCTTTATGGAATTGGCTTATAAATGAAATGAATTTTTTAGCTTCAAAGACTAAGCCTATTCAGATAGAGCTAAGACAGTGTTTCTCCTAACTTGTTCTGGTGTAGGAGGTAGATAGCAGAACTCAATCTCAGTTTCATATAACTTGATATCAAAGTTAGGGTATCAGAGCCCAGGCACTGTTATAGGGTAAAGGACTCAGGGTAAGTGGGAACCAACAGGTAGATGCTGGACTCGGACTCAGATGTGAGCAGATTCAAGGACATATTCTATTGACCCAGGCAGCAAACACAGCAGAGGATTATAAGGAGGTGAAAAATAAAAGGCAAAAGCCCAAAGCACAGCTTTGAGGTAGTAAACTTTTACCAGATAGTTTCAAGATAAAATTGATTGGGAAGCTTCAGGGTTCACCATTTATCCTATGTCACACACTCTACTGGTACTTTTCATATTATATCATTTAATTGGAATACTCACAAAAATGGTCTGATTGTCAGAGAACTTATATGACTTTTCAAATATAGTTTAAATACCAGATGAATCTGACCAAAAAGTATGTGATTTTCCCACTTAGACATACTGCTAAATAAGATGGAGCCTTCATGCTCTTAAAAAGTCCAGGATATAGTTCAAGGATGATTAACAAATGTTCATGATTGGTCTGTAATCACTTATGAACCCTTAAAGTTTGTATTAAAATGTTGAAACTAATCTTTCAAAATTAATTTCTTTTTTATTTGTAGAGCCATACTGTCCACTTGTAGAATAAAATTCTGGCAAGGTTTAGATCTTATCAGTGCACACACATTCTTTTACCCAAAAAGTATTAATGATGCCAGAAATTATTGTTTTTCAAAGAAAANGTTCATGATTGGTCTGTAATCACTTATGAACCCTTAAAGTTTGTATTAAAATGTTGAAACTAATCTTTCAAAATTAATTTCTTTTTTATTTGTAGAGACTATTTTTATTTACAGACTTTTATAGACTGTAATACAATCAAAACACTATAAATGCAGAGAACTGATGGGCAACTCAGTGGCTACCATTGTCTCTCCCCTTGAGAAATTTCTAAAATTTGCTAATTTCACTCTGGTTAAAAGAAAGCAATCATTTGTATCTGATTTTGGAGGGTTAAATTTGACAAATTATTCTAACTTACTGAAGATTTATTTATACTGTACAAGCTTGCTAATAATTCCAAATAGAGTAATATGAAATAAGACCTACAAACAAAAGATGCCAGGAGAACTAAACCGAAAAGCAACAGATCTATCATTTTTTATGGTATATGGTTATTGTTAATACTGATATAGTAATTTAGGAATATTTAGTTTACAGATATTAAAGTCATCAAACCATTTTCTTCACATCTCAGAACCAAAACAGCACTATCTTGTTGTTACATTTTTTAATTATATTTTAATATAATTTATTTTCACATTGGTTTCCATACAACACCCATGGTTGATGGGGGATAGGGGAGAGGGGAAAATCGGTATTGGGCATTGGGGAGGACACTTGTTGGCATGAGCACTGGTATTTTTAAATACTTCATTTAAGCATTCAACAAAAGGATGAGAATCTTTCATTGTTTTCCAAGTGCTTTTCATTCCAGTGCTCGTAGACCTTGTTCATTCCTTAGTTATCCCATTTATTCTACAAATATTTATCATTTATAAGTCATTGGGCAGTAGGATGTGGAATCCTCAAAACAACCTGGTAGGCCCAGAAAAATCAAAACAATCTTGAAGAACAAAGTTGGAAAAGTCACACTTTCCAACGTCAAAACGTATAATAAAACAGCAGTAGTAAAGAAACTCTGCTACTGCCCTTTGGATAGACTTATATCAATGGAATAGAAGCACAATTCCAGAAATAAACCCATATGTCTTTGGGTTAAGTTATTTTTACTAAAGATGCCAAGACCATTCATCAATAAATAAGTAGTCTTTTCAGTAAATGATGCTGGGACAGTGGATATTCACATGCAAAATGAACTCCTGGGGTGCCTGGGTGGCTCAGTCAGTTAAGCGTCTGACTTCGGCTCAGGTCATGATCTCACGATTCATGGGTTTCAGCCCCACATCAGGCTCTGTGCTGACAGCCAGCTCAGAGCCTGGAGCCTGTTTCAGATTCTGTGTCTCCCTCTCTCTCTGACCCTCCCCTGCTCACGCTGTCTCTCTCTCTCTCAGAAATAAATAAAAAATATTTTAAAAAAATGAATTCCTACCTCACACCATATAAAAAGATTAATTCAAAATGGAACAAAAACCTAAATTTAAGAATGGAAACGATAGAATTCTTAGAAGAAAGTATAGGAATAAATGTTCATGACATTGGATAAGGCGATGGCTTCAAACATATATTACCAAAAGCACAGATGACAAAACAAAAATAGGTAAGTTGGACTTTATCAAAATTAGAAATATTTATACTTAAAAGGGTATTACCAAAAAAAGCGAAAAAAAAATCCACAGATGGGAAAAAGATTTATGAATCATATATCTGATAACTGTATCCAGAATACATACAGATGCTTATAACTCAGCAAGAAGACAAATAACTCACTTAAAATTGGGCAAGGGATCTGGATAAATATTTCTCCAAAGAGGATACCCAAATGGCCAATAAACACATTAAAGGATGCTCATCATTTATCATTAGGAAAAAGCAAATGAAAACCACAGTAAGAAAATACTTAACCATTAGGATGGCTAAGACACACAATAACTAGTATTCACAAAACTATAGAGAAACTGGAAACCTCATTCTTTGCTGGTAGAAAAGTAAAATGGTACAGCTACTTTGTAAAACAGTTGAGCAGTCTATCAAAATGTTAAACATGGAGTTATAATACGATCCAGAAATTCCACTTCTAGGTATACACAAGAGAAATGAAAGCATATATTCTCACAAAAATTTGCACATGGATGTTTTTAACTTCTTCATAGTAGTTAAAAGTAGAAACAATACTAGTATATATATCCATTCACCATTGATAGGCATATACATATAAAATAGAAGTGTGTATATGTATGTATACACATATATATTAGGCCTATGAATATAAAATTAATATATATATATACACACCCTTATAGGATTTTATTGTGTATTTTATCTCAATAAATATGCTATATATGTATATGCACACACACATATTCATCTCAGTGAAAATATATGTGGGTGTTTGTATGCACAGTTGCCCTGGCAAATGTTAGAGGAAAGAATAAAGCTGAAGGAAGTAAACACTCTTGAATTCATGTATTATGCTCAATCAGCTGACCCAATGATCTATAAGATTATGTTCTGTAACACCTACCGGAAGCCATACCATCTACCAAGTCATCATAAATATAGTGGTAAGAGGGATACCAACATAACTAAGAAGTTCAGTGGTTCCATCTTCTACAAGCTAGCTGGTAAGGATGGCAAAAAAAAAGATAGCTACAAACCTGGTCTAATTTACATCTAAGAATAATGGGGTCCTAAGTAATAAGAGCCCAGTAGTGGCTCCATCTTGCATTCCATAGTGCGCACCAAAAGGAAGCACAGCATGTGGTAGTCCACTTTGGTTCTGAAGGCAACACATTCCATATCTAGGAATACTGTTCTAGCCAATTTATTGAGTGGCATAGAGGGCTTCCAGCTTTGAGTGTTGACTAGAGCCAGAAAGTTTGATGCATTGGATCCAGGTCACAGTGCATTCTGTCCTACCACTTGGGTCTTACCACCTGGCAGACATATGGTGTTGGAGTATCAGTGGTTAGAAGAGATGAAATTAAAGTATATGGCAAGCTGCAGTGGAATGACAACATAGGCCCTTTAGATTCTGTAGCAAAGCCATACCATCTGCAGTAGATAATTGCACACTCTTTCTGAAATAGCTTTTGGTGTGTTACTGGGTCCTGGTAGAGATGGAAAAATTGATCATGGGACAGCAACTCATTATAACTATTATGAGTTGAGTTCTGTCAGATCTCTCAAGTTAAAATATTGTACAGGCCTTACAACTGTCCATTGTAAGACGGAAATGGCATATCCAGGAACAAGCTTGTACAGGACCAAAGGGTGTTAATAAGCATCCCAGCAGATAACTCAGACCCTCATATCTCTCTCAAATCTCACACCAGTCCATTTCTCCATCTGCATCTATTCCTATACATGGTTTTGTAGGAAAAATTGAAAGAAGAGAAAAAAGCCTGAGCCTGGTTTCTAGATAAATTGACTTAGTGCATAGGTAAGTGTAAGCCAAAAATGGATGCGTTACTAACACTTTCAGAATTGACCCTGAAGGACAATGGAAAGGGAAATATGCATTCCTGGCTATTGGCCAGTGGCCTGCCTGTCTATTCAGGGATCTGGAAAAGAAAGGGCTGTGAGATTGGAGACAAGGAATTCTGGGGTAGAGGCATATGATGTAAATGGACAGATAAGGGTGGAAGTTTATATCACATATTAAGCCCATAAAAAACATTTACCATGGAAAAGGCACTGAACAACCAAATAGACAAAATGGCCCAGACCTCATCATCAGCCATTTCAGGGATAACACAATGGAGTGGCTAATATGACAAAGATGGAGACCATATACGAATATGACAGCATTGTCTCCCGTATATTACTATAAATTTACCTACTTCTGCAACTAAATATACAATTCATAGTAATACAGTCCAACAGTAATGCCCCAATAGTATACTATTCCCTAGTGTGACTAATTCAACCACTTGGGGGCAAGTTGACTACATAACCTTCCTTCCATTCTTGAAGGGCTACCGGTTTATCCTTTCAAGGATATATACCTATCCTAGGTATGGGTTTATTTTTTCCTGCCACAGTAGCACTGTTATCTGGGGGCTTTTGGAATACCTCATATATAGGCATAGAATTCTATAAAAGCAGAGTATCCAAATAGGGGACCCATTTTACAGCAAAGGAGGTACAGAAATGAGCCTTAACTATCACACCTGCCAATCAAATTGAACTTGTCCATTCAGAATTTAAATTTATCAAATTCTCAAAAACAATTATTTCTGGTAAAATTTTCTCCTTCATTTTATAGATGAGTCCAGAGAGTTTTTGAGATCATTTAACTAGTTGAATTGGATTTGAATCTAGCTATTTCACATCAAAGTTCATGATTTTTATACAATATTATATATGAGGTTCTCTCACAGTTATTGCCAAACACATTCATGTTAATAAACTCTAATAGAAAAACATACTCTTAAGCAGGTTAAGATAGCCTAGGGCTTCAGGTAAGAAAATATGTGAATGACCAAGGTTGAAACTTAAATTGCTATTTGTCATTTTTAGCAGGCACATTCATAGTCCTACATCCTCTTATTTGAGATATTTTTGTTGGTCTAATTTCCAAGTCATTTATAAAGGTCCTGCTGAAATAATTATTGAGTAGTTTTCCAAGTCATGGTCATGTTGGTGAAGAATCGTTTATAGCACTGCCTTTTTTTTCTTAATTTTTTCTTTAAATTTATTTTTGAGAGATACAGAGACAGAGCAAGCAGGGGAGGGGCAGAGAAAGGGAGACAGAGAATCTGAAGCAGGCTCCAGGCTCTGAGCTGTCAGCACAGAGCCTCACGTGGGGCTCAAACTCACAAGCTGTAAGATCATGACCTGAGCCAAAGTTGGACGCCCAACTGACTGAGCCACCTAGGTGCCTCACAGCACTGTCTTTTAATAGACTCAAATGAATGACCGTGTAAAAAGTGAGTAATCCTACCATATAGCACTCAAATGATATGCAGACTGAGAAAAATATGTAATTGAAACTAGGCTTACAGGACTCCAAAGCTAGGAATAAAACATTTAGAATATTTGAGGTTGCATAGAATTTTCTATTCATACTTTATTTTTGTTTTTAATTCCCTTGCCTCAGGAGACACATTTAGAAAGATGTTGCTGTGTCCAATGTCAGAGAAATCACCGCCTGTGCTCTCTCTTATGATTTGTATTGTTTCAGGTCTCACATTTAGGTCTGTAATCCATTTTGAGTTTATTTTTGCATATGGTGTAAGAAAGTGGTCAAGTTTTATTCTTTTGCTCATAGCTGTCCAGTTTTTCCAGCACCATTGCTGAAGAGACTGTCTTTTTCCCATTGCATTCCTCCCTCCTTTGTTGAAGACTAATTGGCCATAGAATTGTGGGTTTATTTCTGGGCTTGCAATTCTGACCCACTGATATCTGTGTCTATTTTTGTGCCAGCACCGTATTGTTTGGATGACTACAGCTTTGTAGTATATCTTGAAATCTCGGGTTGTGGTACCTCCAGTTTCTCTCATTTTCAAGATTGTTTTGGCTATTTGGGGTCTTTTGTGTTTCCATACACATTTTAGGATTATTTGTCCTACATCTGTGATAAATGTTGTTGGTATTTTGATAGGGATCCCATTAAATCTATAGATTTCTTTGGGTACTATGGACATTTTAACAATACTCATTCTTCTAATCCTTAAGCATGGAATATCTTTCTATTCACTTATTTCAATTTCTTTCAGAGTACAGGTCTTTCACCCTTTGGTTAAGTTAGTTCCTAGGTATTTTACTAATTTTGATGTAATTATAAATGGAATTGTTTTCTTAATTTCTCTTTCTGCTGCTTCATTATTGGTGTGTATAAATGCAACAGATTTCTGTACACTGATTTTCTATTCTGAGAGTTTACTGAATACATTTATCAGTTCTAACAGTTTTTTGGTGGAGTCTTTTGGGCTTTCTATATATAGTATCATGTCATCTGCAATTAGTAAAGTTTTATTTCTTCCTTACCAGTTTAGATGCCCTTTATTTCTTTCTCTGGTCTTAATGCTGTGGCCAGGGATTCCAGTACTGTGTTGAATACAAGTGGTGAGAATGGACATCCTTGACATGTTCCTGACCTTAGGGGGTCAGTTTTTTCCCATTGAGCATGATATTCAGTGTGTATTTTTCATGTATGGCTTTTACTATGTTGAGGTATGTTCCCTCTAAAACTACTTTATTGAGGGCTTTTATCATGAATGAATATTGTACTTTGTCAAATGCTTTTTATGCCTGTATGGAAATGAGCATATTATTTTTATCCTTTCTCTTATTGATGCAATGTCTCACACTGATTCATTTGTGATACTGAACCACTCTTGTATCCTAGGAATAAATCTCACTTGATTGTGGTGAAGGATATTTTTAATGTATTGTTGGATTCGGTTTGCTAGTATTTTGTAGGGGATTTTTGCATCTATGTTCGTCAGAGATATTGGCCTGTAGTTCTCTTTTTTGTGTGATATCTTTATCTGGCTTTGGTATCAGGGTAATACTGGTCTCATAGAATGAATTTAGGAGTTTTCTTTCTTTTTCTATTCTTCAGAATGTTTGGTAAAATTCACCTATGAAGCCATCTGGTCCTAAACTTTTAACTTTTGTTTGTTGACAAGTTTTTTTTTTTAATGACTAATTCAAGGCCATTGCTTGTAATCAGTATGTTAAAACTTTTATTTCTTCCTGATTCTTGGGAAGTTATATGTTTCTGGAATTTTACCCATTTCTTCTAAATTGTCTAGTTTGTTGACATAATTTTTCATAACATTCTCTTATTACCTTTTGCCCTTTGTATTTCTGACTGTCAGTTGATTTTTCTCCTCTTTCATTTCTGACTTTGTTCATTCGAGTCCTTTTTTTTTTATGTGTCTGCCTAAAGGTTTATCAATTTTGTTGATCTTTTCAAAGAAACCAGTTATTGGTATCATTGATTTGTTTATTTTTTAACTTTCTATTTCATTTAATTATGCTTTAATTATTTCCTTCTTTTTAATGGTTTTAGATTCTGTTTGTTCTTCTTACTCTAGCTCCAATACATGTAAGGTTAGGTTGTTCAGTTGAGATTTTGCTTGCTTCTTGTTGTAGACCCTGCTGTAAACTTCCCTCTTTGAACAGCATTTGCTGCATCCCAGAGATATTGGACCATTGTGTTTTCATTTTCATTTGTCTCCATATACTTTTTGATTTACTCTTTGATTTCTTGGCTGATACATTTATTGTTTAGTAGCATGTTATTTAACCTCCATGTATTTGTGTTGTTTTCATATTTTTTCTTGTGGTAGATTTTTAGTTTCATAGTGTTGTGGTCAAAATAGATGCATGGTATGACTTCCTTCTTTTTGAATTTGTTGAGACTTCTTTTGATGCCTTACTTGTGATCTGTTCTGGAGAATGTTTCATGTTCACTTGAAAAGAATATTTATACCACTGTTTTAGGATAGAATGTTCTGCATATATCACTTAGATGGATCTAGTCCAATGTGTCATTCAAAACTCACTGTTTCCTTATTGATTTCTGTTTGAATGGCCAATCCATTGAGATGAGTGGGGATTAAAGTCCCTTATTATTATTGTATTACAATCATTGCTTCCTTTATGTTTGTTATCAGCTGCTTTATGTATTTGAGTGCTCTTTTGTTGGGTGTACAAACACTTACAATTATTGAATATCCTTGTTGGATTGTTCTCTGTATGATATTATGATGTCTTTCATTGTAGTTTGTTACAGTCTTTTTTAAAAATCTATTTTGGGGGCGCCTGGGTGGCTTAGTCGGTTGAGCGTCCGACTTTCGCTTGGGTCATGATCTCGCGGTTCGTGGGTTCGAGCCCCGCGTCGGGTTTGGTGCTGACTGCCAGCTCAGAGCCTGGAGCCTGTTTCTGAGTCTGTGTCTCCCTCTCTCTCTGACCCTCCCCTGCTCATGCTGTCTCTCTCTCTCCTAGAAATAAATAAAAAAATAAAAAAAAAAATCTATTTTGCCCAAAGTATGTATTTCTACCTCTTTTCTTTCCACTTCCATCTGCATAGTAAATATTTTTTTCATTTCTTCACTTTCAATCTGCCTGTGTCTTTATGTCTGAAATGATCCTTTCATAGGCAGGATATAGATGGCTCTTGCTTTTTATTCATTTCATCACCCTTTGTCTTTTGACTGGAGCATTCATTCCATTTATATTTAAAGTAATTATTGATAAGTATGTACCTTTGCCATTTTGTTATTTCTTCTTTTGTAGTTCTCTGTTCTTCTCTTGTAGTTTGCTGGCTTTCTTTGGTGATATACTTGGATTCTTTTCTCTTTATGTTTTGCATATCTATTATCAGTTTTTGATTTGTGGTTACCTTTTAGTTTATAAATAAAATCTTCTGCATATGACAGTCTATTTTAGAAAGTTGATGGTTGCTTAAGTTTGAACACATTCTAAAAGCACTAAATTTGTACTCCCCTCAGCCCCACACTTAGATATATGGTCATTCTTAAATCCTTTTATTTTGTGAATTCCTTGACTGAGTTTTATAGATATACTTAATTTTGTTGCTGTTGTGCTTTCTACGTTTCTTACTCCTGTTTATGGCCTTTTCTTTCCACTCAACCCCTTTAACATTGCTTATGAGGCTGGTTTACTGGTGATGAATTCCTTTAACATTTGTTTGTTTGAGAAAATCTCCCCCTCTCCTTTTTTTCTGAATGATAGTCTTGCTGGATATAGTGTTTCTGGTTATACGTTGTTGTTTTTTTTCCTTTCAGCACTTGAACATTATCATTCCTCTCTTCTGACCTGCAATTTGCTGAAATATCAGCTGATGCTCTTATGGGATTTTCCTCATGTGTAACTGTTTTCTTTTCTCTTGCTGCTTTTAAAATTCTCATTTTATATTACTTTGTGTCATTTCATTACCATGGGTCCTGGTATGGACTTGCTTGGCTTGATCTTGTTGAGTGTTCTCTGTGTTTCCAGGATCTGGGTATCTGTTTCCTTGTCTAGGTTTGGGAAGTTTTCAGCTGTTAATTTCTTCAAATAAAAATTTTGCCCTTTTTCTCTCTTCTTCTGGGATCCCTATAGTGTGAATGATATTATGCTTAATGGTGTCATTGAGTTTCCTAAGTCTATTCCCATTTTTTCTTTTTCTGTTTTCCTTCTCCTGTTTAACTAGATTTCTTTCCATTACTTGGCCTTCCAGGTTGCAGATCTATTCTTCTGTTTCCTCTAGTCTACTATTTATTTCCTCTAGTGTATTTTTAATTTCAGTTATGAGTTCTTTGTCTCTGATTGGTTCTTTTTTATATTTTCTATCTCTTTTTTGGGGGGGTCTTGCAATTCTCCACTCTTTTCTCAAGTCCAATGAGTATCTTTATGACTATTACTTTAAATGTTCTATCAGGCATATTGCTTATCTCCATTTCATTTAGCTGTCTTGCTGTAATTTTGTCCTGTTCTTTCATTTGGGACACATTGCACTGTCTCTTCATTTTGTCTAACTTTATGTCTCTTCTATGTGTTAAGAAAGTCAGCTATATCCCCTGCTCTTGAAAGTAGCAACCGTATGGGGCGCCTGGGTGGCTTAGTCGGTTAAGCGTCCGACTTTCGCTTAGGTCATGATCTTGCAGTTCGTGGGTTCGAGCCCCGTGTCGGGCTCTGTGCTGACTGCCAGCTCAGAGCCTGGAGCCTGTTTCAGTCTGTGACCCCCTCTCTCTCTGACCCTCCCCTGCTCACGCTGTCTTTCTCTCTGTCTCCTAGAAATAAATAAAATATTTAAAAAAATAAATAAATAAATAAATAAAATTAAAAAAAAAGAAAGTAGCAACCTTATGAAAGAAAGGTTCTGTAGTATCCTGCAGTGCAGTATCCCCTGTTCACCAGAAACTGGCACCTCATGGGTGTCTCTTATGTGTTTCATGTGCCCTATTTTGTGGCTGATCTGCCTTTGCCTTCAGTTCAGTTGTCTGCTATGTCTCTCTTTGCCTATTTGTGGCAAGGTTTGGTCTCTGTGTTGTTAATGGTCCCTCTGTTGTTAATAGTCTAGGGCCACCTTAGACTTTAGTCAGACTATGTGTTTGCTAGGAATGCAGTAACACAATACTGCAGAGCATTCCTTTATTGTCTGCTAAGAGATTTTTGTTAGTCGGTGGGGCTTATAGTCAGACCAGATGTCTCCTCCCAGCCCACTGCTGGGGCCACAGTGGACTGAGTAGGTATGGTTATCTTTCTTCACCCCAGTGTAAGAATCACTTTGGAATGGACTTGGCCACTGTCAGGGATGCTTTCACAATGCTGTGTTTCTGCTGCCCCTTAGGGTGGACTCCTGTTGAGGGCAAGATGGATGGAACAGGCCCACAGAACACAGAAGCAGGCATTTGATATGAGCAAGGTTTGGGTTGGTCTGCTATGGGAGGGGAACTATAGCTACATTAGAGAACTTCTGATGGTGGGTTGGGGAGAGCAGGCCTGTGGAAGAGCACAGGAGTGGGGCATACTATTAGAAAGCTAGGTTGTGAACGTTTGCATTGGTTTATTCCCACAGGTATCTGTGTATCTAGGCTGGGGAGTTGGGGGGAGGTAATGGTGCCTTCCAACTCTTTAGTTCTTGGACAAGCCTCCTAAAGATACCTGCCCCTCCAGCGTATGTTCTGAGATTAGTAAATAGATCTACCCATGCATCCCAAGCATTTTTCAAACTGCTGCTTCTGTGTTGTATTTCAGCAGGGTCGTTTGTCGTTCTTTAAGGGCAGGGACTCCGTTTCCTCATGCCTTCTTGCTTGCTGAGAGTAGAGTCTGCTGATTTTTAAAGTTTTTGGCGTTCAGATCCAGCAGTTGTAAAAACTCTTGAGGTTAATCCCCTGTGATTTTCAAAGCGAAATGTTATGGAGATTAATCTTCCCAGTGGAAATCTCTGTGCCTGGGGTGCCTGGTACGCCTGATGTGGGGTCTACTCCTCTCCATTCTCTGGATTTTGGGTGACCCCCCCCCCTGTGGTCAGTCTTGTGAGTCACTTGGTTCCTGACCTCATCTCCACCTTTCCTACTGTTTGAAGTATAGCCTTTGTCTAAAATCAACTGTGGAGAGTCTGTTCTGTCAGTCTTTGGGAGGTTTTCTGGGTTATTTACACGGATGGGTATGCTATGTAGGTGCACCCTTGGGATGAGGTGAGTTTATAATCTTTTTACTCCAACCTTTTTCCTGGAAGTCTGATATGCTTTTGAATTTTATGTATATAGAAAATTCAAATAATGTTAAGCAGGAAAATAAGAATACAAAATTGTAGATACAATTAATTTTTTCAGAAAATTACAGAAGTATTTTCTTTACAGAAGTATTCATTCTAGAAAAATATAGAATGGAGGTAGTATCAACAGAAGAATTCTTTCATATGTCAAAAATATAACAAACTTCTGGTTAATTAAACAAAGTAGAGATAAGCTATAGCATCTATATTATTTCTATGGCTATTCCACTTGCAAATAGTAAAGATTATTTATGCCTATTATGGGGAATAGATCAGCCATTGAGCTATGAGGATTGCTCAGTTATATAGAGCATTGGTTTAGAGAAAATGTACTTTTCAGTGGCACTATTACTTCTGATTCTGAACCCCACCTCTTTGGGGGCTAAACTGTAGGCAACAAATAGTTTTTCTATAATCCTGTGGGAGAAGAAAAGGAATTTTTCCTCTACTCTTGTAGGTTCTTTGCTGAG
Organism: Crocuta crocuta; assembly: GCF_008692635.1. Lineage (NCBI taxonomy): Eukaryota > Metazoa > Chordata > Mammalia > Carnivora > Hyaenidae > Crocuta > Crocuta crocuta. Next base: position 9,832,595 of record NW_027531005.1, on the reverse strand, counting down.
ACACCCCTGTAATAAAAAGATTAACCAGAGAAAAACAAACCAAAGTTTAATAATAACATGTATACTTCTTATACCTAGGAAAACTGAGTAACTCCCTAAAATGGCCCAAGCCACCACATTAAATACCATTTATAGCCAAAGAGATAAGATATTGTGTGGAAGGGCAGCTAAAGTAAGTGTCAGGAAAGGCGCTGTAAACAAGGTATGTGGTCATGAGGCAGATTTAAGTTTCTACCTTATCCATTGATAAGACTTTCTAGAGATATAGAATCTGATAGATAGATAGATAGATAGATAGATAGATAGATAGATAGATAGATGATACAGATTGTTATAGAGTCCTTTTCCTGGTACATATAGAGAAGGAGACATACTTACAAATGGAGATTTGCCTTATTAATATAAATGTTCCTTACACAATGGTAACTTCCACTTTTTAGAGCTTCTCTAAAGTGTGTCTTCTATTTCTTAAAAATAATTAGCTGAAGATAATCCTTACGCCAAAGTGGCATATTTTGAGATTCTGCTTCTCAACAGTCTCATTCTAAAATCATTGGCATGCAGAATATTCTGCCATGTTTTAATACTCCTCATTTGTGAAAGTACATAATAAGAGTAACAGACAATGATTAATAGGACAAAAAGAAATTAGAATATTACAACATCTCATAAATGATATAATTATCAACATTTCCATTGAATACATATAGGTAGGTTATAAAGCAAGTAGAATCCTTTTGTTTTCCCAGAATTATTGAAACCTTTATATTACTTCCTAGTTTGAGATGCAAATAGAAGACAATTATTAATCTGATGACTACAATAAATTATATCTTATACTCCTTAATGTATGAATTCAACTAAAATTCATAAATATCTTTTGATGACACAATGTGGAAGGCAAATGATATACTTAATCCAACAGAAATAAAATGTACCCCCAAAACTTCTAATGAATGCTTTTGCTTTCTCAGCCATTAGTGAAAATAATTAGTGAGCAGGGAAATATACCATCCTTCTCCTTGGGCTGGCTTTCATATCCTCATAGAAGACTAAAGTCTCCCCAGGGTGATCAGCCTCACAGTTTGAAGAACTCTGTCCCAGTTAGATAGAAAATCAGATAATTGCAAGAACAATTTGCAATCTCCAGGTGATTGAGAAAACAGAAGTAGACTGCAAGCTATATTATTATGTAAAGTGACAAAATATAATTACTGCATAGGAGGTCTTTGTTTTTTGAGACTTCAGTCTTTAAAAAAATACAAGGGTGAAGTAAATCACCCTCCGTTTGCTTTAAAATTTCTGCTCCTATATTTGGGTTTACCCTCTGTAATCAAACTGAAGTTGAGAAATAATGTTCATTTTTATGATCTAAATCAGGAGTCACAGTAAAACAAACATCGACACTTTGTATCAGTAAATCTGTTGGAAATTTGTATTCTACACTAGCAGGAGGACTTTGTATGTTGCTAGTAATTTTGGTGAAAAAACAAACAAACACGGTCATGTTGTGGAGGAAGAATTTTCTATGCCCTTCAGGGTCCTGGCTGAACTAAAAAACAAATTGACATGAGACAGATGAATAGGAGAAAATAAAATTTAACTTCATATGTAAAGGGAATCCAAACAGACATGAATTTCCAAAGGCAGGCAACATGAGGCTTGTCTGACACCCTGAGTTAAGGAGAGGGCAGGGGTCTAAGGATTTAAGGGGAAGAAGACCATTAGCAGAAAGGTGAGAGAAAGTGTTTGGAAAGTAAAGGTTGCCCTGTTATGCAGATACATTTCTTAGGTAAAGAGGAATCTCTGTTGATAGCTCTCCTTCTGGTACAGGCAAGCAGTTGAGAGAGAGGCAGAGATTTCCTGAATCTGCTGGGTTTTGATTGCTTCTAACTCAAAATAATTTTAATGCCAAAGTGGTCCATCTTGGGGCAGGCTACCCATAACCCCTATAGTTAACCATGTAAACTGATCACATGAATTTTTGTAATACTTCTTGGGTATTCAATAACAAAGGGGTTAATTATAATGTTGAGTATTCTGACTCCAAATTTCACGTTTAGTTTGGAAATAAGCTGTTTTAGAACTGGGTTCATCTGGTTCATCTTGTCTTATTACTTACTTAACTGTTCCTGCTTTGTAGCTTTGGCCTAGATATTTTCATATATAAAAGAAATGTGTATTGTGTATGGAACTGAGTAATGATTTCCAAGAGGAATCTGAAGGAGATAGCCTTGGTGTTTTATACTTGATATTTTCAAGTTTGTGTAATTATTATATTCGAAGTTTGACCTGGAGCCTCACCATTGAAGTTTGTTTGCTGGGGTCCAAAATGGCGTATGTGACTTGAAGACTACTGAAGTACATTGTTTAGGGTTTGGTATGGTAAGATTTTATTCTTAATTAATTTCTTATCTCCTCTTACCTACTTTAAGAGACAAGGTTTATTAACAAATGCAATTCTTTATTTGAAATATTTAGTAATTTAACTAGAAAATGAAATGCATTGTTTTAGAGATAACCTACAATACTTGTGGTAGCGTAATACTTCCAGCTGAATAAATGATTTCTATACCTATCTTCGGTGTGACTACTTACGTGCAAAGTTACCAAACAAGCATTCCAATAAAATATAGACCTTCATCTTTAAACTGAACAAATGGATGAAATATAGTGATGGGTAGAATGGGATAGCAAAAGAATGCAGAATTGTAGAATTAAGTAATTAAGATAAAGTATAATGCTGCCAGGTTGAATTAAATAAGGACAAAATAAATTTCACATTATTTTTTACTTTTAACTTTTATTTTTCATATTTATACATGTGCATAATAAAAAGAATTAAAATGCCCTCTAAGTCCTAAAATCACAAAGCTGCATTAACCCTGTGCGTCTCCTCACCCCAGATTCCTGCTTTGCAGAGCCTTGACTCTTTAACTGTATCTTTTTGTATTTACTTCTTTACACATCAGTGAAATAGTTATATGCTATTTCTTTATTTTTCAAATGTAGACAATATACAATTTTAGTTGGAAGATGAGGATTTCTTTTTTCTTGTATCTGCATCTCCCCCAACTCTCCTTCCTCGTCTTCCAGTGTAGTTATATTACAATTATTTGTCAAACCAATGTTTCCTGCTTACATTATTGTGACTTTGTAGATATTGTTCACATAAATCCTATAATATACTCTGATTACCTTTCCTTTCTTGTAGAATTCTTTGCTTTTTTTCATGTTAATGACTTCTTTTCCAATTGCCTATTTGTCTTTTAGAAGCTTTCGAGGCTTTTCTCAAATATTCGGTGATATTTGCTACTTATTTATAATGAAGAGTAGGACACTCAAATGGTGCTGGAAACCTTGTACAGAACCCACTGTTTGCTGAGTTTCACCATAAGTTGATGAGCTATATACCCATATGTTTAGATGGGAATTTATATTGGATAAAGCATGGCTAGCTTCTATAACAAATAGACTTTAAAGTCTGTTAAGGCTCAAACGCAATTTTTTTTATTTACCTTTCTGGTTAATGGGTGATTTTTCTCTCTATAGAGATTTAGAAACATAGACTCTCTTTATCTTGTGATACTACTCATTCCACGGTCTTGCAGCACCCAGATGGCAGAAAGGGAAACAGAACTTTAGAGAGAGCACATTACCTTTAAAATCCTTGGCCTGGAAGTAATACTCATCATATCTACTCAAACTCGAGCAGCCAGAACTAGATAAATGCAAAGCAGGCTATGTAGGGGCCTAGGGTAAGCTGCCCCAAAATGGGCCACTTTGTCATAAAGATTGTTTTGAGCTAAAAGCAATCAAGACCCTGCAGTCTTAGAAGAATCTTTTGCCCCTCCCTTAACTACATAGAAGAATCTAAATTGGGGATCTTTTCCAGAATAAGGGTTATTTTCAGAGGTAAATTTTATCTGAGGGACCCTTCTGTGTGTAGGGCAAGCATCTGATTTGCAAATATCTGCTCTTTTTCTTATTGCCCTGTGAATTTCATTCCTTCCTCTGAAGTCCCAGACCCTGATCCCCTTCTCCTTTGTTCAGGATGACATATATACCTCATTTTGCCTGTCTTTGAAACTTCATGTTTCAAATCAGGGGACTCTAGATGTTGACAAGGATGTGGAGAAATGGGCACCCTCCTACACTGTGGGTGGGAATGTAAACTGGTGCAGCCCCTCTGGAAAACAGTGTGGAGGTTCCTCAAAAAATTAACAATAGAACTCCCCTAGGACCCAGCAATAGCACTGCTAGGAATTTACCCAAGGGATATAGAAATGCTGATGCAGAGGAGCACATGTACCCCAATGTTCATAGCAGCACTCTCAACAATAGCCAAAACATGGAAAGAGCCCAAGTGTCCATCAACANAAGGAAAAAAAAAAAAAAGAGAAAGAAGAAATTGAGGATACAGCAATTTCTACAGATCAAAGCAAAAAAGTTTTAGGAATTGTGAAGGGGAGAAGGGTGGACAGAAAAGGGGCTATAGGGCATTCTGAGAATTGGAATCTGGGAAATGGGGAATAACCTGGAGAACTGAGCTTTTGGTGATTGATATAAAAAGAGATGAATATTACAATTAGTTTAGTCCTGATGATTCCAAACAGATAGTAGTGGAGTTCAGGAAAACAGGGGAAAAGGTTAGAGGTTGGGTCACATCAGGACAAGTTCAGGTCCTCCTGACTGACCCACATTGATGAAGGTCTACAGAGGGAAGGTCTAGCTTTGTGTGTGTCAAGGAAATTTACCAAGGAAAATAAAATAACATACCTGGCAGGGAAGGAGAATGTAAGTAGGTATACAATACAGAAACTCCCCATTTTGTACTCTTACTGTACAAAGTATACATTTTTTGGTTTGTGTTTGATATATTTTCTGTACGTAGGCTGATATAACAACCTGTTTTTTATTCCTATTTTTCTCAATGTGGTTAATTGTTTTACATAATACTGGTGAATGGTTTTGAAAATAGCATGACACTTTTTTTTTTAATGTTTTATTTATTTTTAGGAGAGAGAGAGAAAGAGGGGGAGAGAGAGAGAGAGAGAGAGAGAGAGAGACAGCATGAGCCGGGGAGGGTCAGAGAGAGAGGGAGTCATAGACTGAAACAGGCTCCAGGCTCTGAGCTGGCACTCAGCACAGAGCCCGACGCGGGGCTCGAACCCACGAACCGCGAGATCATGACCTAAGCGAAAGTCGGACGCTTAACCGACTAAGCCACCCAGGCGCCCCAGCATGACACTTCTAAGAGATATGTAATCCTGTATAAAATATAAGCTGCAAATCGCCCACAACTTAAAGCTGATCCATCATTGTATACTGTGAGTTGGTTAATAAATAAATCATAAATTCTGTGAGCAAAATTAATAACAAACATAAAGGCTATAGCAGGAGCCAGACCAGCCTCTCTTCTGATTAACTGAAGGAGATTGATTTAAAATTTATACCATCAAGCAAAAGGCAATTTCTGTATTATCCCCAGGCAGTTACACATTGGTGAGAAACAGCCATGCACCAAGTCTCTCCATTATGCACACTTACTTTCAAATTGTTAGTTCATTTCATCATCAATCATCCACTCTTTCATTCAGGAAACATGAGCTAACAGCGCAGTTCATTTATGGAACACTATTTTCATACTTAGCAATGTGTGAAACTGAATTCTTCCCGTTGTTAAATTCAGCCTTATTTAGCACATGGGAATTGTAGACACTTGTAGGGACAGACACCAAAGTGCTGAACAGGCAGAGGATGAACATAGAAATTACTCTTTAGAATCTTCTCTAAACACAAAGCTCTGAAATGATGATTTTTTAACCGTTAACTGTCTTTTCATTTTCGTCTAATGTAAAGCTAACTAAGATCAGAGTCCCTCAGCATTTAAGATATTGAAGTTGAGATATTGCTGAAGAAGTAATCTCTCTTTTCCTCTTTATCATTTGTAACTACTTCTAAATTCAGTTTTCTAACAGGGGCTTTCAAAGCACACAGATAAATAAAATGAGAGTTTATGTAAATTCTGGAACCCTTAATATCTTGGGTAAAGGTAGAATATTTTAATTATGTAAATAGCTTCCCTCATTTAGGGGCTCAACCGCTTCTAGGCAGCTTTTTCATCAAATGGCCCTACCTTTTAAAACATTCCAAATAATTTGTGTACTTGTAAATTTAATCACTAGTTTGACAGAATTTGAAAATAAGTATATTCAAGTCAAACTTGGATGTGTGA
>NW_027531005.1:9813638-9826228 GCF_008692635.1 Crocuta crocuta | reverse complement strand
CAAAGAAAAAACGGAGAGGTTTTCTTTTTCTTTTTAACAATTGCTTTATGTTGAAGTTCTTTCCTGTGTTGCAATTTCTTTTCTTTGCACTGCTGATCTAATTGTCTGCTGACATATCCATTATCTTTTATAGTCATTTCAAGTAGAAAAAGAATTAGTTGCATATGATTTTTTTGCCACTTCACTTGGACTTGCAACCAGTTCTCCCTGATTGCTTCATTTTAATAGCCTACATAACGCAATTAAAAAGCTCTAACACCACTTTTGGTGTAAGATGGCTGTGACCAATGGAGAAGGCAAGCTAAAAGACCTTGAAAATGATATTGTATATACAAAACAACAACAAGAAAACCTAATTTCCCTGGGGGGGTGGTGATGAAAAAACAGTAATACCACAATGTCCAGAATATAGGAAGGCGTTCTAAAAAGGAAAAAAAAAGCAAGAGTTTTTTGTTTTGTTTTTATTGAGACCTATGCAGTTATTACAAAATGTTCAGTGTTCCTCAGTCAGTTATATAGGTAAGATTGTCAAACATTTTCAAGGGCCAGAAAATATTTTTATTGGTATGTCTTTCTATTTGAATAGAATTTTGTGTCTGAAGCCATACCTTCCTTGATTCTAGCTGTAGAATCTGGAGACACTTCTCAGGAGACTAACCACATTTAACATAATCCTGCATCCTTTTTTAAAAAATAGAGCAACCTCATAGGAATATGTCTTCCTGAAGCCAAAACAAATGTTTTTACTCTTTTTTAATTTTTTAAATGTTTATTTATTTTTGAGAAAGAGAGAGACAGAGTGCAAGTAGGGGAGGGGCAGAGAGAGAGGGAGACACAGAATCCGAAGCAGGCTCCAGGCTCTGAGCTGTCAGCACAGAGCCTGATGTGGGGTGGGAACTCAGGAATCAAATTGCAACTCATGACCTGAGCTGAAGTCTGACATTTAACTGACTGAGCCACCCAGGAACCCCAAATGTTTTTGCTTTTTAAGACCACAAACAAATAAGGCTGTTTGATGTTATGCTGATATTAGTAGATTGCTGTTGTTTTTAATCTTTTCTCTTTCTTTCTCACAATAAAACATCATCTAATTCACTTTTGGGAAATGAACTAAAGGACTCCTTCCCTTAGTGATATATTAAATCTTTTGAGACTTAGTGTCATATACTTTTTCCTTAACTGGCCTAGATGATGTGCAGGGCTCAAAAGAATACATTCACTGTCTTCTATATATGCAAAATGACTTAAAACTGGTTTATGCCCAGTAGAAATCAAAGGTTATATCAAATACTGAAAGATACGTTTGGTGGTTAATTTTATGTATCAACTGAATTAAGCCATGAGTTGCCCAAATTAAGTATTATTTCAGGGTATGTCTGTGAGGCGGTCTCTGGATAAGATTAAGCATTAGAATCCCTGGATCAGTAAACACAGGCTGTCTTCCCTAATGTGGGTGGGCGTCATCCAATCTTTTAAAGGCCTGATTAGAACAACAAGGGATGCCTTGCCCACTTATTGCCTGCCTGGTTGAGCTGGGACATTGCCTTCCCCTGTCTTTGGACTAGAATTTATATCATTGGTTTCACTGATTCTCAGGACTAGTACTGGAATTAATCATTTAAGCACTGGCTTTCCTGGGTCTTGAGTTTGCAGAGAGCAGATGGTGGGAAAATATTTATATTATAATATATATGTATATATATTGAATGTGTATGTACATATGCAGTTCTGGTTCTATTTCTCTAGAGAACCTTAATTAATATAGTACATTTTTCACTTCTGAACATTTTTAGTGGAAACACAAGATCCTCAAAATAGAAGGGAAGAATCTTTGATGATATGATCTATTCTTTTTTTAAACTTTATTTTGAGAGAGAGAATACACACTTATAAGCAGAAGAGAGGCAGAGAGAGAGGAGAGAGAGAATCCCAAGCAGACTCTGTGCTGTCAGTGAGGAGCCTGATATGGGATTTAATTTCACAAACCACAAGATCATGACCTGAGCTGCAGTTAAGAGTCAGACAATTAACTGACTGAGCCATCCAGGCACGCCAATATTATCTCTTCTTTTTTTAGATGCTTATTTATGTTAGAGAGAGAGAGAGAGAGAAAGAGCATGAGCATGGGTGGGAGGGGGACAGAAAGAGAGGGAGACACAGAATCTGAAGCAGGCTCCAAGCTCTGAGCTGTCAGCACAGAGCCAAACGTGGGGCTCCAACTCACAAACCACAAGATCATTACCTGAGCTGAAGTCTTGACACTTAATCGACTGAGCCACCCACACGCCCCACAATATAATCCATTTTTGAAGCAAGATTAGAAACTTTTCAGCCTGGGTGAATAAAGAAAATGTAAAAGTATATTTTAGGGAGGAAAAGGAAGAGAATGAAAAAAAATCAGAAGAAATAATGGAAGAGGAAAATGTAAATGATTATTTTCAGTGCCATGATGAGGGCTGACAAAAAGTCTCATGATGGGACATGGACAAAAGCCACTGATATCACCTCATGCATTTCTCTATGATAGCCGTTCTTTCACTCACATTTATGGTGAAATTAGTATTTGGCTACCTCTTTGTATCAATGGCAAGAGCTTCATTTCTAGGCTTTTCAGCGACTGCTTGGTGAAACAAAAATCATACAAACAAACAAAATTCCCAAGGTAGACAAGAGCAGAGCTTAATAATGCTGAAAGTACAAGGATTAACAGTGACTGGAGATCTAATTTAGGATGAGTTAATAAAAACATAACTAGGAATTGTTCAAGTCAAAATTTAGAATGTAATCAACAAGATAAGAGAAGATGGACTCAGAAGCCCTGTGAAATGAATAAGAACTCTTTAAGCTGTGTGACTTCTTAGAACAGAGCACGATTAGCATGGGAAGTCTATCGTCAAAGTTGAAATTCACCACTCATGTTCCACCAGCTAGTAATTCTTACAAGAAATTAAGAGAACTTGAAAGAAATAAAAAAGAATTTAATGATTGGAAAGTGAAGGATTCATTGGACTCTCTGATAACATCTAATGCCTTAATTAAGTAATTGGAAAAGGGGACCTTCACTTCACTGACAATCAATGAATTACCTGATGTACTTAGAAAAAAATAGCCAATCTCTTCTAATTCCACCTAAGAAACTCTTTTCAATTCAAACATCATTTTAAGTGACCATTAAGAATTTTTAATATGGCAGAATAGTATAATTTACAGAAAAAAAAACTTAGAAATAACCTAAATCAATTTATCAATCCAATATTAATTAAATAGCTGCTATATAATCAACTCTTTCCTTGGAATTATAAAATAACTAGCCTATTTTTCTAAGTTCCAAGAAAGTAACAGAAGATTTATAATTTACTATAAAAGTGAGTGGATATTTTGAAAGCTTATCTTTGTTTTTTGTTTTGCTTTATTTATTTTTGAGACAGAGAGAGAGACAGAGCATGAGTGGGGGAGAGGCAGAGAGAGAAGGAGACAGAATCTGAAATAGGTTCCAGGCTCTGAGCTGTCAGCACAGAACCCGATGCAGGGCTCAAACCCACGAACCCTGAGATCTTGACCTGAGCCCAAGTCAGATGCTCAACCAACGGAGCCATCCAGGTGCCCCTGAAAGCTTATCTTTGAAAGAAACTCTTTTGGTTAAATATTAAATCTCAAAACTCAAAATGTAATTCTTTTGTAAAATAATTTTAAAAAATGTATTTATTTATTTTGAGATACAGAACACAAGCTGGGGGAGGGGCTGAGAGAGAGGGAGAGAGAGAATTCAAAGCAGGCTCTGAGCTGTCAGCATAGAGCCTGATGAGGTGCTCTAACTCACAAAGTACGAGATTATGACCTGAGCTGAACTTAAGTGTCAGGTGCTTAACGAACTGAGCCACCCAGGCACCCCTCAGAGTGTAAATCTTGAAAATAAGTAAAAATCGATAAATATAAAAATCTTTATATTGAATCATTTCAGATAAATGTTATCATAGTTAAAAGCCCTCACTATACTCATAATTTTGTTGTGTGACACAAGTTCTAAAGAACGAAGAAATAATATTAGTAATAAATGGAAGCCCCATATATAGAAAAAAGGTATTATATACACTTGGCAATGTGATGATGCCCTCATTTAATGCCAGTATTTATAGACAGTTTTAGAGACCATACATTTAGGCAGCTGTCCTAATTAGAAGAGTTTGAGAATAGTTCTGTCCAACACGCAAAGTAATCCCCCTGTACAGTTGTAGATAGTCTACAATTTACCAGGTCAAAGAACATGATATTTAAATATGCAGTCTGTGCTCTAATCATTTAGCTAGAATCCCAGGTTTTCTCTTTTTTCATTTTCTCATTTGTTTCATTTATAGAATTTGAATCACAAGAGAACTCTCCCCACAGTCTTATTGTGGTCGCTAAATGAATCAAGTCTGTAGTTTGAATGGTGAGCCAAGAAAGCTCTGAGTAAACATTTAAATATTATTATGTGAAGTAGGAAAGCCATGCTATAAAGGTAAAGGGAATTCTGAAAAATTTCATGTTGGCACTTGTAAGTTCTTTGTGACATGAAATATAAGAGTTTTGAGTCTTCTCTGATTACCTGTCTTAGAATCCTGAGACTTCTGGAATACACTTCTTTTAATTTAAAAGGCACCCCTGGGACCTCAGGTTTTTCTTCCATTGCCATCAAAGCAATGAAGAATTAAGTTACTATTTCCTACTCCTCCTTCTTCTTCATTCTGTAATACTCAGACAGTAGCACTGTCACTTGGGGGTAATTTAAACTTCAGGCCATTCAATCCCATGAGAATAAACATTTCTATAACCTTTAACTATCTCCTGTTAACAAATGTTCCTGAGAAAACACAGTGTCACATTTGAATAATTTGCATATATCAAGACGATGCCAAGGTAAAAAAAATTAAGTTGTTACTTTAAGCAAATAATAGCTGATGTGAGTCTTTGTCGTATCCTCTATACAAATGCTAAACTCAATTGTGAAATTTGTCAGTGATTCTGTTCATGCTTCTGTTCAAATGCTATAGCAACTTCTATATATCCACTCACAAGTCATAATTTTGTAGGACTATTTAGAAAGATTAAAATTAATTCATAATAACTTATTAGTCAACCTGGGTCCTTATCTCTCCATTAAAAGTTGATATGAATCTTTTATGTGATATTTGTAATGTTTCTTTTGTTGTTGTTGAAAGGCACAGTGAAGAAAAACAGATTCCTTGCTAAACACAACAAACTTATAAGAAAAAGAACTTTTGTGTTAACAGGCATGGTGTCATGTGTTGACTAGTAGTTTTGATAAATAAGAATCACCTATAATGAGAAATTCCTATGTAGTCCAAAATCTATTTGCTATTAGATTGTAGCTATATAAATCCTCTCTAAAATGCTTATAATACATTCTAAAACAGTGTCACTGAAACATCTTAGCTTTTACTAAAATGAGGCAAACTTAGATCAGGGGATTGTTTTAGCACAGAAAGTAACCCCAAAAATCAACTTTTTAATTTATACATAATAAATTTTTACACTAATGATGAGTAACATAACATTGCATCAGCTGTTTTCAGCAGTGTACTGGCTTAGTCTCATGGCTATCATTAGACATTTAATAATGCTAAATGTCGATGCATATAAAATCTAATCCCCATTCTTAATTTTTACTTAGTTTACAAGTTGGCTGTTCAGAATACTTCTATTCTCTTAATTTAGTTCTATCTGACTCAACTCACCTAAAAGATCCAGTTGATTAGCTATGCATGGGACAAAAACCTGAGATTTGTCCCTTTTGGTAATTTTGAAGACTTAACACAGTGGTTGTCAAACTGTACTGTGCAGATCCATCAACTGGAAATGCTCGTTATGAATGTTAAAAATACTTCCCATAGTCTCTAAGTTGGGCTTGTGAGTCTGCATAGTAACACACACCTATCAGGGTGTTTTGATGCAGGCAGTTCCTGGGTAAACGTGATAATATCAAGGGTGATTCGAGCTGAAGAGGGGAGTACAGGTGATTTGCATAGTGTGTTGTCAACTAAGAGCAGAAATTAGTTGTAGAGGCCAGAGAGGAAGAGGAGAACTAAACTGTCTGAACCGGAGAGGAAAAGCCAGTAAACTCTGATCCAGGTGGAAAGCAAGAGGAGGACCAGTGACTAGCAGAAGATAAAGTAGGAACCCATTTTAATTTTTTTTTTATGTTTTTTTTTCTTTATTTCTGAGAGAGACAGACAGTGTGAGCAGGGGAGGGTCAGAGAGAGAGGGAGACACAGAATCTGAAGCAGGCTCCAGACTCTGAGCTAGCTGTCAGCACAGAGCCCGACGCGGGGCTCGAACCCACAAACTATGAGATCATGACCTGAGCCGAAGTCGGACGCTTAACCAACTGAGCCACCCAGGCGCCCCAGGAACTCATTTTAAAAGAGAAGTAAACGTGGCTGCTGAGGGAAACCTTAGCTAGTAAGGTAGGGTTTAAGAATGACAGAACAGTAGTAAGCCAGCATTCCAGCATTTTCTTTTTTTCAGTTCTTAGAGCAGCTGGCAATTTTGGACATTGAATGTCCTTGCCTGCCGAAAAAGCAATGTTTTATGTAAAATTTCATAGATGGTTTGTCTCTAAATTCTAACAGAGTAAGGCTATTCCTTACAGGTAAATTATTCTAACTCAAAATAAGAACTTGTCTTTACCTTCATTTTTTCCTCCTCCTTTGTCTTTTACTTTTCCTCCCTCTGGATGATCTATTTGAGTATCCTTTCCAAAGGAGCTCCTGTTAGAACAGTCTTCTGCCATCTCCCTTCTTGGTCACATTTAAAGAAGAAGGTCTTGGGCCCAGTCTTTCGAACTGCTTTCCTCACACTAGAGATGCTTTCTGCACCACTTGGCATCAGAGAGAGTATCAGTGTAAGGACTGAGCCCCTCCTGAACTGTAATGCCTGAGCCATCCCTGCCTTCAGGGCATCAGGAGCTTCTTGCTGGCTCTCAGTAGAGCATCAAGGGAGCTCATGTTCTATATTTCACAAAGTGGATGTTGGCTCAGTTCAAGTTTCTGGCAAGTACAACCTCACCTATGACATGGTGTGCTTGATAGCCATTCCTGAACAAGCTACAGTGACATTTCCTCTAGAAACATATTGCTTTCACAGCAGTAATGTATTCTTTACACTAACCTTGTACAACAGTTTCTGAAAGAACAGTTGCCAAACGAATTCTTTTCCTCTGAGTTCTTCTGAGGGGACCCTTTCAGATATAGGTGTATAAGAAAATCCTGTTTTAAAACTCATCCTAGGGGAGCTCCTGGGTGGCTCAGTTGGTTAAGCATCCAGCTCTTGATTTCTGTTCAGGTCAAGATCTCATAGTTTGTGAGACTGAGGCCCATGTTGGACTCTGCACTGATACTGTGGAGGCCTGCTTGGGATTCTCTCTCTCCCTCTCCCTCTCCCCCTCTCCTACTCATACTCGCTCTCTTGCTCTCTCTTTCAAAATAAACAAACGTAAATAAAATAAAATTCATCCTAAAGTGAAATTCATAGTAAATTAGACCTGTCTAGATTCTCACAAAAAGAATTTATGAAATGTCAAAATAATCTCATTCTACATTTCTCCTGTATTGAAGTCCCCCAGAGCAGATTGCACAGAGCATTGCATTATAGAGTGTTCACTACTCTGCTGGAGTACATTTACTGATTGCATCAACTATGTGAGAGCACCAAATTATTTGTATCTGTGATTTATGTGAATCGATAGGAATCCAAAATACAAGCAAAGTGAGACACAAAGCCATAATGAGATCAAAAATAAAAAAAAATAAAAGCAATTGTTCTCAGTTTGAGGAAAGTTATTTTTAAATCTTCATTGAATAGCCAAATACTCGGGTCATATTATAAAGCATTAGCACTGAAAATCTGTAACTGAACTATATAAATTGATTTAGACTAGCTCTAATGTCCAGCACACATGATGTGTTGAAGGTGTGTAATGACCCATGCTCAGGTGCAGCAGAGGAGGAATTAACAAAACTGGCATTTGCTTTTATTAGATCTCACATGGTCAAAAAGCATTCATCTGATGTGAAGAAAGGACTCCGTGAATTATCAAACAAATAGATGCTCTGTGTGTGTGTGTGGTGTGGTGTGGTAAATCTCTTTGGATTTATAATGGCTCATCAGAGAACATAGCAACCTCTAAAATTTTGCTGCAAGGTGAGAAAATACCAGGCAGAGACAAGTTATTAAAAAGAAGGAATACATCACTTTGAACTTTAAACACTTGTTCTTAACACTTGATGCCTCTATAGCAACAAATAACATGACAGATATATGTGATTTATAATTTTTTTTGTTCAGAAAAACAAAGTGATAAAATTAAGTTGATGGATATAGTAGCCATGAGACAGAATCATTCTGTGTCTATGTAAGCTGTATATAATAAACACTCTAAAATAATGCCCTCTATTTCTAAAACACAGTTGCTGATACTATTTATATTATTCAGTCATCTGGCAAGAAAATCTTCTCTCAATACTCTGAAAACCTAAATCATTACAGCTGATATTCAGGAAATTGAGGAATATGATGGCTAACTCAAAGAAACATTTCAACTATATTTTTTGGAATGTGAACAAAAGAGGTGCTGTGGTAGATAGAAAAATGACCCTGCAAAGATACCCATGTCCTAATCCCTGAAACCTGCTAATAAGTTGCCTTACATGGCAAAAGGGACTTTGCAAATGTGATAGTTAAGGACCTTGAAATGGGGAGATTATCCTCATCTACCTGAGTGATCCCAGTGTGATCATAAGGGTCATTGTAAAGAAATGTAGGAGGAGCAGAGTCAGAGAAGATGTCACAACTGAACCTGAGGTTGGAGTGACTTTAATTTCTGTTTTTTTTTTTTCTTTTTTGAAGATAGAGGGGGTCATAAGACAAAGAATGGAGGTAGCATCCAGAAGCTTGAAAAGGCTGGGAAACTATTACTCCTCTAGAGCCTCCAGAAGGAATTCAACCTGGCTGATGCCTTAATCCTAGTCATTTCTGTAAAAGCCATTTCAGACTTCTGAACTATAAAATAATTATTTTTGCACTGTTTATTATTGTTGTTGTTGTTTGGTCTTCATGATAAGTGTACTCGTTGATTCCCATCACCTGTTTAACCCATCCTCCTACTCACCTCCCCTCTGGTAACCATCAGCTTGTTCTCTGTTGTTGAGACTTGTTTCTTGGTTTCTCTCTCTCTCTCTCTGTATTTGTCCCCTTTGCTTGTTTGTTTTGTTTCTTAAATTGCACATATGACTGAAATGATATGGTATTTGTCTTTCTCTGACTGACATTTCACTTATCATCATACTCTAGCTCCATCTATGTTGTTGCAAATGGCAAGATTCCGATCTTTTATGTGGCTGTACACACACACACACACACACACACACACACACACACCACTTCTTCTTTATCCATTAATCAATTGATGAACACGTGGTGTGCTTCCGTAATATGGCTATTGTACATAATGCTGTCTTAAACGTAGGGATGTGTGTGTCCCTTTAAATTAGTGTTTTTGTGTTTTTTGAGTAAATACCCAATATGTAATTCATGGACCACAGTGTACTTCTATTTTTAACTATTTAAGGAAACTCCATACTGCTTTCCACAGTGCCTGCAGCAATTTTCATTCACACCAACAGTGCACAAGGGTTCCTTTTTCTCCACATTCTTGTCAACACTTGTTATTTGTGGTGTTAATTTTAGTCATTCTGACAGGTGTGAGGTGATAGCTCATTGTAGTTTTTATTTGCATTTCCCTCATGATGATTGATGTTGATCATTTTTTCATGTGTCTGTTGGCCATCTGTATGTCTTCTTTGGAGAAATATCTATTCCTGTCTTCTCCCATTTTCTAATTGGATTATTTACTTTTTGGGTATTGAGTTGTAAAAGCTCCTTATATATTTTGTATACTAACCCTTTATTGGATATGTAATTTGTAAATATCTTCTCCCATTCCGTAGTTTTAGTTTTGTTAATTCTGCCTTTTAGTTTTGTTAATTATTTCCTTCACTGTACAGAAACTTTTAATTTTGACGTAGTCCCAATAGCTTAGTTTTGCCTTTATTTCCCTTGCCTCAGTAGACATATCTAGAAAAACGTTACTATGGCCAATGCCAGAGAAATTACTGCCTATATTTTCTTCTAGGATTTTTATGGTCAGTCTCACATTTAGGTCTTTAATCCATTTTGAATTTATTTTTATTTATGGTGTAAGAAGGGGGGCTGGTTTCAGTCTTTTGAATGTAATTGTTCAGGTTTCCCAGCACCATTCGTTGAAGAGAGACCATCTTCTTCCTATTGGATATTCTTTCCACTTCTGTCAAAGATTAACTGATCATATAATTGTGGGTTTGGTTCTGAGTTTTCTATTCTGTTCTATTGACTCTAAGTGTATTTTTTGTGTGTGTGTGTGTGCCGGGACCATACTGTTTTGATCACTACAGCTTTGAAGTCTGGGATTGTGATACCTCCAGTTTTATTTTTCTTTTTCAATATCGCTTGTTTGTTTTGGTTCCATACAAATATTAGGATTGCTTTTCTCTAGCTCTATGAAAAATGCTGCTGATATTTTGATAGGGATTGCATTAAATCCATAGATTGCTTTGGGTAACATAGACATTTTAACATTATTTTAACCCATGAGCATGGAATGTCTCTCCATTTCTTTGTGTCATTTTCAAATTTTTCATCAGTTTTTTATAGTTTTCAGAGCACACATCTTTCACTTCTATGTTAAGTTTATTCCTAGGATTTTATTATTTTTGGTGCAATAATAAATGGGTTTTTTTTTTAAATTTTGCTTTTTGCTGCTGCATTATTAGTGTATAGAAATGCAACAAATTTTTGTACATTAATTTTGTATCTTAAGACTTACTGAATTCATTTATCAGTTCTAATAGTTTTTTGGTGGAGTTTTTAGGGTTTTCTATGTATATTATCATGTCATTTGCAAATAGTAAAAGTTTTACTTCTCTCTTGACGATTTGGATGCTTTTTATTTTTGTTCTCTGAATGCTGGGGCTAGGATTTCCAGTACTATCTTGAATACATATGGTGTGAGTGGACATCCTTGTCTTGTTCCTGACCTCAGGGGAAAAGCTCCCAGTTTTTCTCCATTGAGTATAATATTTGCTATAGACTTTTCATGTAATGCTTTTAATATGTTGAGGTGTGTCCCCTCTGAACCTACTTTGTTGAGGGTTTTTATCATGAATGGATATTGTATTTTATCAAATGCTTTTTATGCATCTATGGAGATGATCATATGATTTTTCTTTTATTGATGTGATATATCATGTTGATTGATTTGTGAATATTGAACTATCTTGCATCCTGAGAATGAACTCCACTTGATCGTTGTGAATAATTTTTTAATGTATCATGGGATTCGGTTTGCTAGTATTTTGTTGAGAATTTTTGCATCTGTGTTCATCAGAAATATTGGCCTGTGTGTGTGTGTGTGTGCGTGTGTGTGTGTGGGCGCGCGCGCGCGCGTGCGATGTCTTTATCTGACTTTGTTATCAGGGTAATGCTGGCCTCCTAGAATGAATTCGGAAGTCTTCCTACGTTTTGTATTTGTGGAACAGTTTGAAAGGAATGAGTATTAACTCTTCTTGAAATGTTTGGTAGAATTCACCCATGAAGCCATCTGGTCCTAGACCATTGATAGTTGGGAGTTTTTAAATTATTGTAACAGAGAGACAGGTCCCAAAGGTGTGGTGACAAAAGAATTAAGAAGCAGGGAACTAAGACTCTCCAGGAGCCAAAGCATCAGTCTCCTGACTCAAGCCTCTTTTATTTCCTATTTGTCTGATAACAGCAAGCACATACAGCATAGAATTTGGCATCTTGACAGGACATGCACCTGCAGTGTATTCCATACTTGGTCACAAGTACACCTGATTCCAGATGAAACACTTTTATCCCTGGCCTGGCGTCCATATGATGTCCTTCTGGAGAGAACTAGCAGTCCTGGTGGCTTTCTGAGCTGGGAATGGAACTGCTTTCAGTTCCTTGCTGGTCTGTCCCATTCCTTCAGGACATTCTTACAGTGCCTCCAACTTCTTGTTCTCCAATTTTATTGATTCAATTTTATAGTTGGTAATCAGTTTGTTCAAATTTTCTATTTCTTCTTGTTTGAGTTTTGAGAGGTTATACCTTTCTAGAAATTTATCCATTTCTTCTAGGTTGTCCAGTTTGTTGGGATATAGTCTTTCATAATCTCTTTCAAATGTTTGTGTTTATGTGGTGTCAGTTGTTATTTCTCTTCTTTCATTTGTAGTTTTGTTTATTTGAGTCCTCTTTCTCTCTCTCTCTTTTTTTTTTTTTTGGTAAGTATTGCTAGAGGCTTATCATTTTTGTTGATCTTTTCAAATAACCAGCTTCTGGTTTCATTGATCTATTTTTTTGTTTGTTTGTTTCTATTTTGTTTACTTAATGTCTATTCTTTTCTCTTTCCTTCCTTCTACTGGGTTTGGGTTTTGTTTGTGCTTCTTTTTCTAGTTCCTTTAGATGTAAGTTTAGGTTATTTATTATATATATATATA
>NW_027531005.1:9750422-9813620 GCF_008692635.1 Crocuta crocuta | reverse complement strand
ATATATATATATATATATATTTTTTTTTTTTTTTGCTTTTTGAGGTAGACCTGTATTGCTATATACTTCCCTCTTAGAACACCTTTTGCTGCATCCCAAAGATTTTTGGACTTCTTAGTTTTCATTTTTGTCTCCCTGTAATTTTTCATTTCCTCTTTGATTTCTTGGTTGACCCTTTCATTGTTTAGTATTATATTACTTAACCTCCATGTTCTTGTGTTCTTTCCGGTTTCTTTTTTCCTGTGGCTGATTTCTAGTTTCATAGCATTGAGTTTAGAAAAGATGCATGGTATGACTTTGATCTTTTTTAATTTGTTGACATTTGATTTGTGGCCTAATGAGTGGTCTACTCTGAACAGTGTTTCATGTGCACTTGTAAAGAATGTGAATTCTTTCTGGATGGAATGTTCTGAATATATCTGTTAAATCGATCTGGTCTAGTGTCATTTAAAGCCCTGTTTCCTTATAGATTTTCTGTTTGGTGGATCTGCTCATTGATTTAAGTGGGGTGTTAAATTCTCCTACTAATATTGTATGAGTGTCAATTACTTCCTTTATGATTATTATTAACTGTTTTATATATTTAGGTGCTTACATGTTGGGTGCATAAATATTTACAGTCATATAATCTTGTCTTTGTCCTTTATTATTATATAGTGTCCTTCAGTGTCTCCTGTATATTTTTTCTTCTAAAAATTTTTTTAAGTTTAATTATTCATTTTGAAAGAGAAAGAGTGAGTGAGAGAGAGTGAGAGAGAGAGAGAGAGAGAGAGAGAATCCCAAGCAATCTCCACACTGTCAGCACAGAGCCTGACATGGGCTGTGGGATTATGACCTGAGTTAAAATCAAGAGTCAGATGCTCTACAGACTGATCCACCCAGGGGTCCCAGAAGTCTATTTTTTTCTGAAAGAAGTATTGATACCCTGGCTTTCTCATGTCATCCATTGCATGATAAATATTTCTCCATCCTCTCATTTTCAAATCCAGATGTCTTTAGGTCTGAAATGGGTCTCATGTAGGCAGCGTATAAATGGGTCTTATTCTTTTTATCCACTCTGTCACCTTATGTCATTTCACTGGAACATTTGGTCCATTTACATTCAAAGTACTTATTGATAGACATGTATTTATTGCCATTTTGTTACTTGTTTTGTAGTTGTTTTTGTAGTTTTTCCCTAATCATTTCCTGTCTTTCTTTCATGGTTTATTGTCTTTCTTAAATGATATGCTTGGATTCCTTTCTCTTTATTCTTTGCATATCTATTACTGTTTTTTTTTAACTTGTGGTCACCATTAGGTTTGTACATAACATCTTTTGCATATAGTAATCTATATCAAGTTGGTGGTTGCTTAGTTTGAACACATTCTTTACTCCTCTCCCCCTCACACTTTAGGTATATGGTGTCATATTTTACATCCTTTTATTGTGTGAAATCTTTGATTTTTATAGATATACATATTTTTACTGCTTTTGTGCTTCCCACTTTTCATATTCTTACTTTTGGTCTTTCAACTCACAAAGTCTCTTTTAATATTTCTTGTAAGGCTGGTTTAGTGGTCATGAACTCTTTTAGTTTTTTGTTTGTCTGAGAAACTTGCATCTCTCCAATTCTGAATAATAGCATTGCTAGATACAGTATTCTTGGATGCAGGTTCTTTTTCTTCCAGAACTTTGAATGTATCATACCAATCTCTTCTGCCCTGCCAAGCTACTGCTAGAAATTAGTTGATGGCCTTATGGAGTTTCCCTTGTATATATTCATTTTCTTTTCTCTTGCTACTTTTAAAATTCTCACTTTATCACTATTTTCTTTTTGCCATTTTAATTAGAATGGTTTTTTTGGTATGGACTTCTTTGGGATGATTTTGTTGGAGGATCTTTGTATCTCCCAGGTCTGGATATGTTTCCTTCCCCAGATTATGAAAGTTTATAGCTATTATTACTTCAAAAAGTTTTCTGCCCCTTTTGGTCTCTTCTTTTGGGATCCCTATAATATGAATTTTATTATGCTTGGTGGAGTCACTGAGTTCTCTATTTTCATTTTACGTAATTATTTTTTCTCTCATTTGTTTAGCTTGATTACTTTCTATTACTCTATTTTTCTTTTTTTTAATAGTTTATTGTCAAGTTGGTTTCCATATAACACCTAGTGCTCATGCCTACAAGTGCCCTCCTCCATGCCCATCACCACCCTTTGCCTCCCCCCACACCCCCATCAGCCTTCGNCCTCTGATGTCTTCCATGCCTTTTTCAAGCCCAGCGATTAATTTTATGACTGTTGTTCTAAATTTTTGTTTAGTTATGTTGCTTATATCTGTTTTGAGCAGTTCTTTAGCTGTCAATTCTTCCTAGAATTTCTTTGGGGAGAGTTCTTCCATTTTGTCATTTTGGTTAGCTTTCTATCTCTTGTTAATTTTAAAAGCTTGTTGTGCACTCTGTACCTGCGAGTGCTGCTGTATCGAAGAAGGCTCTTTGACTGTCCAGGGTCTGCCCATTCAGAAAGTGTTATTTGAATGGTGTCTCTTGGTCCCTCTTGTTGANGAGAGAGACTGAGAGAAAGGAGGGAAGACAAATAATAAAAATAAAAATACATAAAAAAGAAGACAAGAAAAGAAAAAAGAAAAAACCCAATAGACAAAGGACAGTCTAAAGCATAGAACCAGAATTCCCAGCTATAAATAATAGCCGGGTGTATGCTGTACTGATGGAAGAGCATATACACAGAGTGAAATGACAGGGCAGAGAGGGAGTGAAATTGGAAATGAAATGAGCAGGCAGAAAGACTAAGAGGCTTAATTCAAAAAGAGGGGAATATGGTTGAAGAGGCAGCAAAAGAAATGACAATAATGCTACTCTAAAAAACTATATAGTCTGACTACTCCAGAGAGAGAGAGATAAAAAGGTAGCGGTGGAGATGTAGAATTTACATCTAGAGAATGGATTAAATGTGACTGTTTAAGCAAGCCAGTGACCAGAATTAATCAGGGCAGTGCATCCATGTTGGTCTTGCCCAGGCTCTGGTAAAACAAAAACAAAAACAAACAAACAAAAAAAGGCAGTTCTCTAGCAGGGATGGGTGTGGTTTGGTCCAGTGCACCCGTGGGGGTCCTGCCTCGGTGGTTGTAGGGAGAAACGTGGTGACGCTCCAGTCCCTTCTCGAAGCAAGCATTGCAACTCACTCTTTTGGGTCAGATCTCCCTGTGCTGGGGGCGTAGCCAAGGTGAGCTGTGCTCTATATCCCAAGCCAGGCCTCATTTCCATATCTTAGTCCATAGGACCCATTGATATTGCCCAAAATATAAACTTGCAGGGGAGTCTCCCAGAGCAATTTCAAGCCTCTCGCCTCCCCCCGGGGATCCAGCCAAGCAGCAGCACAAAGGCGCAGCTTAAGGCTCTGCTTGAGTCCACTTCAGGTGGAGCTGGTGAGTGGGGAGCAGTTTCCCCCAGGGTCGCCTGGCACAAGTGCGTCCTGCCTAGGGTCAGCTGGACAGCAGGAAACCGGATCCCTCTGTGTCCTGAGCGGAGGTTTTTCTCTTCTCCAGTGACAGGGACAGCGTCTTGAGCAGTTTCAGCCACTCTTTCTTCTCCACCCCCGCCAGACTCAGTGTGGCTCCCCACAAAGGGGAATTCCCCCTTCCCTCTGTGTCTCTGGTCTTGGTCTGATTTTATCTTCCCCAGTTCCCACTTATGCTATAAGGTTTTCTCAGTGGACTCTGTCTCCTTTTCCTCCCAAACTCCTGGATTCTGTACGGGTGCCTATGGCTTCAGGCCTTCTCTGTTTGAGAGATGGAGGCGAGTGAAATGTACGGAGCTCCCTACTTCTCCGCCATCTTGCCTCCTCCATTACTCTATTTTTCAAGTCATTATTCATTCCTCTCCTTTCTCTAGACTGCCATTTATCCCTTCAAGTGTATTTTTATTTATTGTATTGCTGATGTCTGATTATTTTTTTAATCTCTCAGTTAAGAGTCCTACTGATGTCCTTCACTCTTTTTTCAAGTCTTGTGATATATTTATGATCATTATTTTAAATTCTCTGTTGGACATATTACTTATATCTGGTTTGCCTAGGTTTCTTGCTGTTGCTTTGTCCTGTTCATTAATTCGGAACATATTCCTCTGTCTCATCATTTTGTCTAACATTCTGTGTCTGTTTCATGTATTAGGAAGGTCACCTTCATCTCCTATTCTTGAAGGTAATGGCTTTATGAAGGAGAGGTCCTGTAGTATCCTGAAATGCCATGTTGCCTTTTCCCCAGGACCTGGCACTTCAGAGTATCTCTTATGTGTGTTGCATGTGCCCTGGTGTTGCATCCTGTACTCTTTTTCCTTCTATCTGGCTGTCTGCAGAGGCTCTCTTTGTCTGTTGGGTACAATATTTGGTTTCTGACCAGTGGGGTGTATTTTAACAAAGTTTGCTCTGGTCTGATCATGAAATGGGACATGCTGCTGCTAGAAGTAAGGTCCCACAAAACACAGGGGTCAGGAGATGAGGTGTTGGTGAGGTTTGCACTGGTCTTTTTGGGGATGGAGCCCACAGCACCAGGCCTGGGGCAAGTGTGTCTGGGAAAGACAGATCCATCACAGGGCATTGGAGGCTTGGTGTAAGCAAGTTAAGTAATGGGTGTTGGGACTTTGCTGTTTCCCATTGGGGCCGTGTATTTATACTGGAGGTTGGGATAGAGAAATGGTGCTTCTTTTATTCATTGAAGGCTCTTCCTGTGATCCCTGCCTCTTCAGCCAAGCTCTGAGATGAGTAAATAACTCTCTCTCCTGTCTGCATCTGACATTTTAAAACTGCTGATTCCAAGCTGTATCTCCATGGGCTGTTTGTTGTGAAGTCTTTTTATTAAGGGTGGTGACTCTGCTTCCTAATGCACTCTGAGCTCTCCCATAGCTGAAACCTGCTGTTTTTTAAAATTCTAGGCTCTAAGTCTGCTGGTTATAAGAACTCATGAAATTTTGCCCCTTTTATTTTCAAAGTCAAATATAATGGGGATTTGTCTTCCCTGTTCCCCAGTGTGATGGTCCATCTTTCACCCTTCTCTGGGCTACTGGCTTAGAATTTATCCTGCCAGTCTTTGGGTCATTTTCTGATTATTTACGCTTATCTGAGTGTTATCTAGGTGTATCTGTGGGATGAGGGGAACTTACGGTCCTCCTTCTCCACTAACTTTCCAACCTATTTTTGCACCATTTTAAACCACTGAGTTGGCAGTAATTTGTTAAAACAGCAATAAGAAACTAATACAGTCTGTTGCCTTATGGTCACTGTTGGATATTGTATAAAGAATATTCTTTATAAAGAATGTCTCTTATCTTTGTTATCATTGTGCTGAAGTGCATTGGAATACGTGGAAAAATACACATTATGTGCTTTTGAATTTTCTATTTTTGGAATATCAAGTCTAAGCTTGGACACTGTTTCTGTATTTCATAATATGATGTTCAGTGAATTCTCAACACTATGAGAAGATGCCTTTGTTCTTAGCTCTTGGATATTTTTACTTAAACAAGACAAATTTTTGGGGGCTCAACTATTGGCCTTATAGATCTATGGACAACAGGGGCACCTGGGTGGCTCAGTCGGTTAAGCATCCGACTTTGGCTTAGGTCATGATCTCACGGTTCATGGGTTCAAGCACCATGTCGTGCTCTGTGCTGACAGCCAGTTCAGAGCCTGGAGCATGTTTTGGATTCTGTGTCTCCCTCTCTTTCTGACCCTCCCCTGCTCAAGCTCGCTCGCTTGTGCTCTCTCTCTCTCTCTGTCTCTCAGAAATAAATAAAACATTAAAAAAAAAAGATCTACTGACAACATTCTCCAAATCTGACAATACAGAAACAAAATGTTTCAGATGGAGTCATGTTTTCTGAAAAATAAACAAATGTCTTTATTTAAAAAAAAAAAAAAACTCGGGGCGCCTGGGTGGCTTAGTCAGTTGGGCGTCCGACTTTTGCTTGGGTCATGATCTCGTGGTTCGTGGGTTCGAGCCCCGCGTCGGGCTCTGTGCTGAGTGCCAGCTCAGAGCCTGGAGCCTATTTCAGAGTCTGTGTCTCCCTCTCTCTCTGACCCTCCCCTGCCCATGCTGTCTCTCTCTCTCTCTCCTAGAAATAAATAAAAATATTTAAAAAAACTCAAAAGCAACTTTTAAGAACACATCAAAGTATAACTATAAATGTGTATTTTCTATGGCTTAGCTAAACAGATTGCAATTAATGAAAAATAGAATATTTTTTTACTAAACAATTTTAAAAGCTATAAAACACATGGCAATAAAGCAGATTCTTTTAAAAGTCATTAGATGAGTGTTCTCAAAATATGTGAAGAGAAACTATTCTAGAAGCTCATTCTAAAATGGGGAGATTTATGTTTGGAATCAGTGCATACTACAGCTTTGCCCTCTTCCTTCTATATTATGTCACTACTAAGACCTGCCATAAAGAATCATAGTCAAATTTAAGCTTTTCCCCTGTTTGTTATTTAAATATGGGACCCATAAGGGGAACCTAGGTGGCTCAGTCAGGTCATTACCTCATGGTCTGGTCCATGAGTTCAAGCCCCATGTCAGGCTCTGTGCCTACTCAAACTGTGTCTCCCTCTCTCTCTCTCTGGCCCTCCCCTGCTCTCTCTCTCTCTCTCTCTCTCTCAAATCAACAAACATTAAAAAATTTAAAAATATATATGGGACCCATTCATTAATTGCAAAGGGAATGTTGAGGCAAATGAGTATCAAATTTATTCTACAAAATCAGGGGTATTATAATGTATTAATCAACTTTGAATTGGGGGAAACACTTAAAATTAAGGTGATGGAGCTTAATAATTTCTATTAGTTCTAGCCTTGTTCCTATCTGACAGAGGTCAGAGGTTAGATGTGTTACATAACCTGTCCTTAATTATCTTACGCTTAAGTGGTGGAAATAGAATCAATAGAAATAAGCTAGTCTATTTTTTGTGTGTTAAGGTATTTTGCTTTTCTGATATTTTGAAATCTTTATCTGTCATCCTAAATTTTTCAAATTATAGGAGTAAGAAATATTCATTTTATCTTAGAGCAAATATTTCAGGGAGATCAGAGAAACAACATATTGTGCTTTTGGAGGTTTATTTGCATCCCCCCCATTTCCCCAAAATAGTACTTTCTGTATAATAGAGACGTGATGAATTAGTGGTGACATTGAACAGAAAATGAATAGCATATTGAGCAGTAATAATTCATAGACTCTAAAAAAATTGACAGTCTGATAACATCCTAGGTATACTGCAGAACTGAAGTATCTGTCTTGACACAATTGAGTGATTTCTAAATTATCCCTTTCAAACAAAAATAAATTCTTATACTGGCATCTTTTGATTCTGTCAAATTTAGTATTTAGTTGCTCAAAAAGAATAGACTTTAAGATTCCATACGATATGCCCCCCCAAAACAGTAACTTTTTAATATAATTAATTTACATTTTTCCTTTGATTTAAGGGTATTAGAGTGATTCCCTGCTTGCAAAAGGTAACTGTGGACTAAAGCCTTGAATCTGTTTTCATTCAGGTCTATCAGTCATATTAAGTTCAGGAATGGTTATAATAGTTAAGAGTATTTAATATCAGGTGACTTTATTTTTATACACATAATGCTTAAAAATTGTGTGCTTGTTTATACAGTAAGAAAATTTGTCATGTATAAGGTAGAATTTGTTAATCATAAATAACCACTTATGTAAAACAATATTATCATGGTTACAGTATATAAAGAAGATACTTTCCATAATGTGGTGCTACAGGCACAGTTGCTGAAAGTGAGTGACCCTGAACACTTTGTGTTGCCTGCACATTAGCCAGCTCTGACTGTGGATTCCTTCAACCAACTTTCTTTTCCCATAGCACTGGGGCTTCCTCCCACAACAAGGTAATATGCCTTCAGATTTAAGATCTCCAGGTATTGAAAGACAAGTGTTTCCAGAACAATTTTAAAAGTAGATGGGCCCAGGGCGCCTGTGTGGCTTAGNAAACTCCAAGAGGTTGTTTATTCTCTTAATGTAAGAAAGCTGCTTTCCTATTCTTGTCATATAAAAAAGGATGGAGGGCTCAATGCTTCAACAGAACCAATGCTTCTGCGCACCTCTCTGTGGAATGATGGGAGTATCAAGGGCTCCTAAAAAAAATCACTTGTTGACCTTGGCCCTTTGTAAGGTTTCTCAATATATTCCTTAGCCCATGTCATATAAAATTCATTTTGAATCATACTGTACAGCAGATAAAGACTAAGAAGGGATATGATTTGCATTACAAGCTTCTTCATGATGTTTCAAAACTTAAATTATAGTTTCTATATTGAGATATAATTATGCACTAACTTTTATATAAAAATAAATCAATG
Organism: Crocuta crocuta; assembly: GCF_008692635.1. Lineage (NCBI taxonomy): Eukaryota > Metazoa > Chordata > Mammalia > Carnivora > Hyaenidae > Crocuta > Crocuta crocuta. The sequence continues at coordinate 9,805,245 of NW_027531005.1, read as the reverse complement.
AGAAAAATGATAGTTCATCATTTTTAGCATGAGGGAATAAAAGAAAGTGAAGACCAATACTCAAAAGTAGCACTTTGTCATTTTATTCAGGGAAAAGTAACATAATATTAAATATTATGACAACTATAGATTCACAAAATTCACAAAATTTTATAATATGCTTCATTTTATTGGATAAAAGCATCCAATATTTTCCCAATATGCAGTTTATAATCTTAGTTATTAAGCTTTATAAAATCCTCTTCAGTGCTTCATATACATTTTTCTAAACCTTTTAGATTCAATCTATAAAGCTGAATACATTTTTACAAAATTAAATTCAGATTTTGAAAGCACAGTACTCCAAATACCACCATACTATATATAAACGACCAAGTATAATGTGATGTTTAACATGGTGACTGCACATTTGGTTTGCCTGAGACATTTCTGGTTTATGTCTATTGTCCTGTCATCCATCTAGTTTAGTATTTGTCCCAGATTTTTAAAATTTCTTAACCAAATATTTATAAAGAGTTGTATTTATAAATAGCATGGGTATGATAAAACTCAAAAATATTTCATTGCTAGTTTCTGTCACATCCTCCTAATCTACCTAAAATTTTTGGTTATTTGAGAAGATGACACTCAAAACTGCAGAAGGTGCATTTATGTATCTTTCAGTAAAGCATGACTTTTCATAAGAATCACATGTCTCCTCTATATTAATTACTTGATGACTGATTCTAGTTTCCTTATATACTATAAAGGATGAAGTGATTCATGTTAATGTCTTGACTCTATTGGTACAAGAAGAACTTTAAACATAGTTAAGTTTTTCCAATGTTTTTTTATTTTTAATGTCATCAAATGTTTCTGTTATTGATTAATTGAGAAAAAAATACAACCTTGGAAGTTTATTTTGTTAAAAGTGAAACAAATAATATGTTACTGAAAGTTTAGTTAAAATTTGACATGAATGACACAAATATTTTAACCAATTTTGGTGAAGCAAAGCTTTATGATAAAACAATATTCACACTAAATTAAGAAACCTACAGAGCAGAAATGTACTTGGAATTGCTTTGGGATTATACACATAAATCGTAATTATACCCAAACATGATGGGTATTTCTGCCAATAGAAATAGAAGCTTAAAGTTGTCAAAATTTAGAATTTTTGCCCATACACAACTAGAGTAAGTAAAAATTTTATGGCAAAACCAATGTTGAATTGCACATAAACTAAAACTCAGACTAAGAGTGCATGTACCCTTCACTTTTCATTTTCTACCTTACATTTCAGAAATATTTGAGCTGTAAAATTTTTGTAAGCCCATCTAAATGCACAAAAATAATTTTTTGTAAATACTTATACTAAATTTTTACTTCTCTGTGTTAAAAATAAAGGACATCTTTAATAAAAAAATAAAGTGATGGAAAATATCAGATTTAAAGACTAGCAAATTGAGATGGATTAAAATAAAACTTGCAAACAGGAAGACACTTAAATTTATACCTATAAAATCAAGAACAGAATTAACTTAGAGTTCAAGTTATTTATAATATTTAATATAGAAAATCTATATTTGTGCTTTGAAATATCTCAAACTGTGGAAACAATCTTTTGATAGTTCTACTTTTAACTGGATGAATTGATAGTCTTGTGCCCTCTTAATCTTCAATGTCTATCTTTAAATTTTTAATTTATATTTATTGAAATATTTAAAGTAACCTTAGGTAAGAACAGTTAATTTCATGGGTTTTGTCTTGTGAAAATATTTATTAAAGAAGAAACTCTGGTTGGAAACAAAAAGACCATAGCTGAAAATATCCTGGGTTTAGTAAACTTTATTTTGAGCTTATAAAAGACTTAAGCACCTAGAGTGAATATTTTCATGAAAAAAAAAGAATCTTCAGTAGAATCTAACAATTTCAAATTTGTTGACTATTAAAGGCAATTTTGAAGAATATCATAGAAAACTTAAAAAAAAAAGACCGTATTTTAAAAAAAAAAAAAAACATTTTACAGAAACCTATTGACATAGTTTTAGGAACAGATACAACTAAAAAACGTATTAAAGTATGTGAATATATGCCAAGAGTAATTTATTAATTATAAACCTTTCTAAACTTTATTTATTTTGAGAACAAGTACAAGTGGAGGGTAGGGTAGAAAGAGGAGGAGAGAGAATCTCAAGCAGGCTCCATGCTGTCAGCACAGAGCCTGATTCGGGGCTTAAACCCACAAACTGTGAGATCATGACCTGAGCTGAAATCAAGAGTCAGATGCTTAATCAACTGAGCCACCCAGGCTCCCCTATTATTTAATGGTACAGAAAAACAAATGAGACTATAACTTAAAAAATATGTGTATACATATTTTAGAAATATTAACCTTAAAATATTTTTGATATAAATTAAAAAGAGCTAGCAATATAAAATAAGTAGTCAATGAAATTATATTTTAAAATTTTTAGTAACTCCATTTACTGTCCAAAACTTTCGTTAGGAAGAATAATCACCCACTGTTGTATATCCTTCCAATTTACTGTCCAAAACTTTCGTTAGGAAGAATAATCACCCACTGTTGTATATCCTTCCAATTCTTTGCAATTATCCTTACCCCAAATTTGGTCATTCACAAACCATACCACTGTTCTATTCTACTCCCCACTGATTTCAATATCCTTATAATTGATATATATTCTAATTCTATACCAAGTATGTGGTAGTGATAAACTTTTCCATTACTTGAAATAAAATATCGTTATACATACTCTTGAATGATAGTTGACTTGGGCACAAAATTCTTAGGTGACATATATATTTCCTTAGAACTTTTTTTTTTTTTTGCTTTATTTATTTCTGAGAGAGAGAGAGAGAGAGAGAGAGAGAGAGACAGCGTGAGCAGGGGAGGGTCAGAGAGAGATAAAGAATCTGAAACAGGCTCCAGGCTCTGAGCTGTCTGTCAGCACAGAGCCCGATGCAGGACTCGAAACCACAAACTGTGAGATCACGACCTGAGCCGAAGTTGGATACTTAACCAACTGAGCCACCCAGGCGCCCCATATTTCCTTAGCACTTTTAAGATACAATTCCATTGTCTTCGAGTCTCTATCCTTGCTACTGAAAATTGTTCTTTTTAACTAACTGAACTTTAGAGTTGCTTTCAACACTTTTTATTCAGATTTTGTGGGGAGCAACTGTCAACTTTTAACAAGGTATCTATTTATTTTTATTCTCAAGTTAGTTGACATACAGTTTAATCTTTGCTTCAGGAGTAGAATCCAGTGATTCATCACTTACATATAACACCCAGTGCTCATCCCAACAAGTGCCCTCCTTGCACTCACTTTCTTTGGGAATAAGTGCTTGATTTCAATTTGATAAATGCCATTACTATATTCTATTTGATATCAGCCATTTTCAAATATTGCTTCCGTGACATGCCTTCTATTTTCTTCTTTTTGAAGTCCTCCTAATGAATGTAGCTAACTCTACTGCCTGGCCAGCCTGCACCATCCCCAGACTGCTTTCTTCTTACACACTTTTACTGAAAAGACTGCTAAATACTCAGTTTACGAGTTTCTCTTGAATAAGGGTTTGACAAGTGGCAGTTTTAATCAAAGAGGTGGTAAATGGAATTGTTAGCATTTCTGAGGAAATTCTTTCATGATGAAAAGGGATATCCAGCTACTGTTTGTCCTTTCCTCTTCCTTCTTCTTGTCACAAATTAAAATCCAACGAGAGGAGGTTCAATGGTCTTCATCTGGACCTAAGTAAAAGGCTGACATAGAATCAGAGAAGGCATCTGTGATGTATGAGGCACAATTTTGTTGCTAATTAGATGTCTCCAAATTTCTATTTCTAATTATATAATAAATTACATTCTAATTAATATTATTTCCAATTATATAATTAACTCAGTTTCTTTAGAGTCTGAAGAAAGGATTTAGGTGGTGATACTTGACTTGAGAGAAACATACTCAGGGAGGAGAAACAAAACAAAGATACCAACCAACGTAATGCAATGCATTACCACCTGAGTACCTGTTCACCAAGAGACACAGAGAGATACAACAGGTTCTCAGTAAACATATTCGCTGGGCACATGAAATATTTTTATAATGATGAAAAGAGGAACTTTACATAAGAGTAGTTAACTGGGGAAATATTAGAAGGTCTCCTGTTTCCTATGAGATTACAAGAAGGGAAACATGGGCATAACTTGGTGGAATCTCTTGTATTTCCATGTCATGATGCATAGTTCCATGATGGCCATTTATTAAACTATATCCCATACTCTGTGGCATAGTATTTCATCCAAGTCTAAAAAGACTGGAGAAGAGGTGCTCCTGAAGGGTGGTTTTGGACAAGAGAGAAGAAAGGAGCTAATTGAGAGCATCTAAGAAAACACAGCATTTTCATACTTAAAATTCCAATACTTAACTTGAGATTCCTCATGTCTCTTCCTTTATTTTCTATCATAGAACTAGAATATAGTTATATTATTCATGTATCTATTATCTTTCAACCATTAATAGTTCTAATACTTTCTAAGCTCATGACAACAAGGATTTTTGTCTGTTTTGTTTTTGTAGTTAAGCTGCTATATTCAAGCACCAAGAACAATAATCTTCTGGTGTACAATATGTGAATTAATTGCAGCCATGATGTCTTGCCTAACTCCTTGGATATTAATATGAAGGGAAACCAGCTTCATCTTTTGGTGTTTTGGACAACTTGGAGTTATTCATATTAGACATCCCCTACATTGCAGGTGATAAGATTTGACTTAGTATTCTAATGGTTAAGAATATTAATTTATAATTTTTTATTATTTATTTTTGAGAGAGAAAGAGACAGAGAATGAGCAGGGGTAGGGGCAGAGAGAGAGAAGGAGGCACAGACTCTGAAACAGGCTCCAGGCTCCGAGCTGTCAGCACAGAGCCCGACGCGGGGCTCGAACCCACGAACCGCGAGACCATGACCTGAGCCGAAGTTGGACGCTTGACCAGCTGAGCCACCCAGATGCCCCAAGAATATTAATTTTAGATTCAGATTGCTTGGATTTAAATTCTAGCTTTTATACTTTTATAATCTTGTGAAAATACTTAAACCATTTTAACTTCCCTCTTCTGCCAGATAATTCTATAATATCTTTCTTATGGTCATTGTAAGGAATATACACAGACTCATACATAAAGAATTTTAGGGGTGTCTGGGTGACTTGGTTGAGTGACTTCAGCTCAAGTCATGATCTCACGAACAGTGATCTCACTGTTCGTGAGATCAAGCCCCACATCAGGCTCACTCTTGTCAGCACAGAACCCACTCCAGATCCTTTTCACAGACATGCCACCCCACCACTACTGCCCTCACTTTCTCAAAAATAAACATTTAAAAAATGTTTTGAGATGTAGTCCTCTGATGGTGTTCTTATACTCAGGGTCTAGCCACAAAAGCAGAAAATACTCAAAATATTTAAAATGGAGTTTCATGTACATTCATTACACAAGTGTACATTACACAAGGTACATCAGGATCAATAGTAGAATGTAGCTACTGTGTAGACATTAGGCATAAAGGGGTATGGTAATGTCATGTGAACTCCGGAGCCAGAGTTATGTGACTGGAAGCTAGTGCCTTGAAGGGGATGCAGCCACTGCTTGATGACCAGGGTAGGATGACGTACAAGGCCAAGATAGACAAGATAGTCTGCTTCCTCCCTTCTTCCACCTTTCCATCCTCCCATATGCAGAGCCCAATTGTAAGCCAACTGACCAGGGATTTTTGAAAACAGTTTAAGGGATCAGATCTCCCAATTTCACAGAGCAAAAAGGAAAAGGGCAAGAAAGGGATATGAGGGCAAACGGGACAATGTTCTGTTCCATGTTAGCTATCATTATTAGAATCATCTTTGCCAATATGTCAGCCTCTCCCAGCTCAAATGTTCAATGTAATTCAAACCATTTTTATTTAGGATTACCTATAAATTGCTTTCTAGACTGTTGCATTTGAAAGCAGAAATAATACTTATAATCCACAATACAAAAGTACCTTTTTCATGAAAGATACTCAAGTATTCAAGTAATAAATGAGATTGATTTTATAAATCCATATTAGGACTTTACAATCAAGACTTGACCAGTTCACTTCTAATTTCATTTTATGGTTTCCTTGTAGAATAAATCACAATTTTTATGCAAAGCAAATGAATACCCCATTTTCATTACCAGCTCTCAATACTAGAGAAATCACATGATCAAGGGCAATTGTCATGATAAAGAGTTTCTAACATTTTTTTCTTTATGCTGTATGATAGTTTTAATCAATGAATGATTCATTGTATCTAAACATTGCTCTTTGTTTCTCAAAGCCAATTAGTTTTAGCATTAGTGAGTCATATTTTCTTAACTTTATTTGAAATATCTGTGAACCTAAATTCTGTCCATTTAACAAATGGTAAGTTTTAAGAGTACTTCCTCTCAAAAGTTGTTTAATTCATGAAATTCCATATCACTTTTGTAAAAAGAATACCTTAACTTTATAAAGATACATTGGAATCTTTTTCTTGAAAATTTCTTTAAACTAATGTATATTCAAATGCAATGCCATTTATATACAGGATATCCTATTATAAATCCTGTTCCTTGCCAGCTATACATAGAAGTCAGTTCTAGAAAAAGATATTTTTATTAACTTATGCTATTTCTAAAATTACTCTGCTTTTCAAAGTGAACACTCCTAGGTACTTAAAAAGGTTTTAAGTTTATTTATCAACATAGTGCACTCTCCCTCTGGCATTTAGACACACTTTACCTTTCTCATTGCACAAATACAGTGTTTGGAACTGAAGCTTTTCTGTGATGTACCAGATACAGAATTTAAAGAATAAAGGAGTAGGAATAAATGGCCCCAATTTCTCATAGTAAGTTGAATAAGATACTTTGTTAGAATAGCTACAACTCCTACCCATGCACTTATTATAAATGAATCTCTCTCTAGTTTGTGTCTTTCTACTGAGATATTTATAGAACCAGATATGTTTTGAACATTTCCTGAAAACTGTCCCATATTTCAAAAAGTATTGGTAATTAGTGGTTTACGGTGCAATATATTTCATCATCCTTTCACTACTTCAATTATTTCACTACTTCAATCACTACTTCAATCCATAGGGTAAAGAATATGAAAATTGCCTAGTCCCAAGGGTAAGGCTGTGGGGATTGGGACTGTAGCTACTAAAGTTATGGAGAAAAGAATCTAAGTTTAAAGCAAGGCAGCATCATGAATATGTACCAGAGTTAGAATTAATTTATCTCTGCTCCCCCCACAAAAATGATAGGAGATAAAATCTAGAGAGGAAATGAATATATATAGTTTAAAATCAAGAACATGCTTAGGAGTCAGGAGATCAATAACAACTATTGGAAGAGACTATAAGTAACTATGTTGTAGGTTGACATGATTGTGAGATTTTATTTTTTAGCCTTTTTACGCATGGTTAAAATTCTCCCTGAAGCATTTGTAGATACATGTAAGTCTACAGAATGATATAGTTGATATATACCTGAAGTAATGAACTTTGTTAACAATTGAATGTATGTATTTAGAATATGTTTTATGCAGATTCTGCCAACAAGAGGGTCTGGATCTAATTTATCCTGGTATTAGTTGAGGACACTTAATCTAAATCCTGCTTTAAAAAGGTAATTTATAACCTTTTTGAATTGTATACTCTCAAGTGTGTAGAAATAGTGCAATAGAAATATAATGTGAGCCACACATGTGAACCTATTTAATTTTAATTTTTCTGCTATGATCTTGCTTTCTTATTGTCTATTTTGTCTTATGGATATATTGCAAATATTTCTCCCTATCCTGTGACTTGATGTTTCCTTTTCTTTAGGTTATTCTTTTAATAGAAAAAAAAAGATTTCAATTTGATACAGCTCCATGTATAATTTTCAAAAGTTTACTACGTTTTGATCTATCTCCCAAAATTTTACAAAATTTTGTATATTCTTCTATAAGTTTTCTGGTTGTTTTTTATATCTGTGTTTTAATTTGTATTATTCTTTGGTATGGTATAGATAAGGCAAATATTATTTTCCCAAATGGATATTAACAATTTATGGGTAGGTTTGTTGTTGAATCTTTCCACTGATCTATAAATGTACATTTCACAAATATTAGCTTTATAGTAAACCTTTAAATTTGGTAGTATTTTCCCTACTACATACCACAATTTTTTTATTCATTCATTGATGGACATATAGGTTATTTCCACATGTAAGTTATTACGAATCAAACTTCTATAAATTTGGGGTACAAGTTTTTGCAGAAACATATGTTTTCATTTCTCCCAGACATATACCTAGGAGCAGAATTGCTGGATCATACAGTAACTCTGTTTAACATTTTTTAGAAGCTGTTTTCCACAATGGCTACATGATTTTACATTCCCACCAGTAATACATTAGGGTTCTAAGTTCTCCAAATCCTCACCAACACTTGTTAATTTTCTTTATGTTCCCATCCCTTGGGAACTATCAAATAGCTATCTCATTGTGGTTTTGATTCACATTTTCCTAGTGACCACTGATGGCAACCATCTTCATGTGCTTATTGGCTGTTTATGTATCTTAATTGGAAAAATGTCTATTCAAGTCCCTTTCCCATTTTTTAGATTTAGCGGTTAGAGATGGAAGTGTTCTTTGTATATTCTTAATACCAAGCCTTGATCTATGATTTGAAAATATTTTCTTCCATTTTATATGTTGCCTTTTTACTTCCTTAATAATGTTCTTTAAGGCACATTGTTTTTAAAGCTCACCTTCTGCATATGAGTTTTTTGTTGCTTTTGCCTTTGGTATTAAATCTAACAATCCATTGTCAAATAGAAGAAAATATAGAGATAATTCATGATCTCCTGAGACTTTTAGCTTGTACATTTAAGTCTTTGATCCATTTTGAGTTGATAGGAGTCCAATTTCATTTCTTTGCATGCAGTTAATTCTCTCCTTGTTCCCCACCAAGTGGTCTTGACTTCTTTCTCAAAAAGTAAGTGGCCATGGGTTTCTGGGTTCTCAATTCTATTCCCTTGATTCGTATATTCATCCATATGCCTGATATCAATCCATATGCTCATGGACCCATATTTTCATTTTCCTTAGATAAATACCTAGGAGTGTAATTGCTGAGTTAAATAATACATATGCTTTTAAAGAAGTTAGTTTTTTCCTCACCATGGTCAGTATCCTACAGCTGGGTTTATTGACCCTCTGTACAAAATTGGGACTTCTGGGGCACCTGGGTGCTCAGTTGGTTAAGCGTCAGACTTTGGTTCAGATCATAATCTCACAGTTCATGAGTCTGAGCCCCATGACAGGCTCTGGGCTGACAGCTCAGAGCCTGGAGCCTGCTTTGGATTCTGTGTCTCCCTCACTCTCTCTCCTCCTCCTCTCTCTCTCAAAAATAAACATTAAAAAAATGAGATTTCTGTTGGTGAAAAAGAAATGAAGAGTGATTAGTCAATAGAAATATCTGTCCCAGTGTATTTCACCAGATGCTGATACAGTCTAAGTGATGAACTTGGAGCCATTCTGGAGAATTATTTTGCACCTGTTATGGAACAAGAATTTCCTGTCCCCTTCAAGTTCCGTCTAGCTGTGCTAATAATCAAATTGACAAGAGACAGAAGATAAAATTTAATTTTGTGCAATAACACAGACTTGGAAATTACAAAGAGGTCAGGCAAAATGAAGTATACATGTCATCCTAAACTAGGGAGAAGGAGGTAGGAGTTTGAGACTTCAAAGTGAAGGAATGCAATTCACAGGGCAATGAGAAGAAAACATATATTTAATAATTAGATTCTTGCCCTGCCATACACATGCTATGATTATAACCCTTATTCTGAAAAAGATCCTCAGTAAATTCTTTGTGTAGTTGGGGGGGGTGGCGCAAAAGTTTCTCTTGAGCTTGTGGGATCTCAATTGCCTTTAACTCAAAATAATCTTCATGCCAAAGTGACCCATTCTGGGAGTGATCTGTTTCCCCCCTTCCCCCATACTTTCCTCCTCTGAAATTTCCCTGAAGTTTTTAGACATTAAAAGTTAAGCTGGTAGGTGGTTACATCTCATTGAAGAGCCCCTTAGTCCTGAAAAACTGAGTTTAGGAGGTGGTGATGCAGGTGTAATCCCAAAGTTAGACCTGCAGTTCACTTAATCAGGCATTAAATAAGGCATTTATACAGAAACAAAAGAGAAAACAATGGTTAGTGAGTGAATCAAATTATAAGCCAGTTTTTGAGTTCTGAGAGTAGCCGGTTGAGAAGATGTCTAGATGTCAGGCTTGAAGATTGTTCAGATATACTGAGGACAGGTCATGGCACCCTGACATGTATACTTTGTGGTTCAAATATTGATCTTTAGTGACCCACAGAACAGGCATGAAAATTATCTATACATGAGTTATTGTGGCTATTTCTCAGAAGTTTCCATCAAGTGGTTTATATTCAATTTGCAGGGTCTTCAGGAAAAGGGTGGTTTTAGTTCTCAAATGATTCCAAGTCAGAAAGATAGAATAAAAATAAATATTAGTTTGGAGAGTTGTAGCCAAGCATTGGAGGACACTAAAAGAAATCAGGATCTAGTACAGTTTATAAACAGTATTAAAATCTAATATTTACAAAGGTGTGTTACTGAAACACTTTTTTGTCTATAATCATTCTCATTTTTAACAAAGAAAGCCAAGTTAACATCAACTTACAACAAGTATAGTTAAAACAACAACAACATGGCCCAATTATTTACAAAAGCATGGCAAGAATAGCAGCTGATCAGAGAGGCTCTTTGCTAGAACTTTTTATAAGGAATCTTTAAATTGAACTTTTACCCAACTTCTTGATGCCAGAAGCCAAATACTTGACATCAGACTTCACCTGCAAAACTTATGGATCTGACTGAATCTCTGTCTTTTTAAGGTTTCCAAAAAATCTGCCAGGAAATAGCCTTCTTTATTAACTTAGCCAAGCTGCTATATAGCAAGGTACCAGGGGATTGATATTTCTTTAGAGCCTTCATCAAGTCAACCTTAGTTCCTTGGAGCTATCTGGTCATATCTGAGTCTATGTCTGTTTTTCTCATATATGACATTCCAGGAAAAGGCTTGGAAATATAATCAATATTTCCAATTATGTCTTGTCATAAAGAGAATAGCCTTCCCTGTAAACAATGTTTCCCATATAATTTAGCATGCCAAATAAGCCTAATTAATTTTTCTTAAAAACATTTTTTTGAAATAGTCCAGGAGCCCTCTGGAAAATTTCAGTTAGATTTTGGATGAAACACTTTAATTTAGAATTTGTTTTTGGAAAGTATGTAAAAAATAGAACTACGGGTTTGAAATTTGATTAGTGTTTCACAATGATCTGTGATCCTATTTAATTACCCATTTAACCAAATGACACTAAAATATATATTAAAGGCAAATATAGAAGATTATATAGGAATCTTCTATAATGTAAAAGTTAGCTTTTTTCAAATTTTAAATTTAAATTTTAAATTTATTAAATTAATATATAGCATTAATTTCAGATATATAATGATTCAACAATTATATTTCTCATTGTTCATGAAGATAAGTGTACTCTTAATCTCTCTTATCTACTTCACCCCTCCCTCCACCCACTTCTCCCCTGGCAACCACCAGCTTGTCTTTTTCTTTGTTGTTCAGTTGTTTTGTTTCATAAATTACACGTATGAGTGAATCATATATTTGTTTTTCTCTAACTTATTTCACTTAACATTATACCCTCTAGGTACATCCATTTGTCCATGTTTTGCAAATGACAGCGTCTCATTCTTTTTCATAGGTGAGTAATATTTCAGTGTGTGTGTGTGTGTGTTTAAATGTACCATATTTTTTGTATCCATTTATGGATGGACACTTCCCTAACCTGGGGAAGGAAACAGACATACAGTTCCAGGAGGCACAGAAGGCCCACCAAAAACTAATCCAAGGAGGCTCATGACAAGACACATATTAAAATGGCAAAAAGTAGTGACAAAAAGAATTTCAAAAACAGCAAGAAAAAAGTTACATACAAGGGAAACCCCATAAGGACATAAGTTAATTTCTCAGTAGAACTTTTGCAGCCTAGATTGAGTGGCATAATATATTAAAACTAATTAAAGAAAAAAAACCTACAAGCAAGAACTCTACCCAGTACAATTATCATTCAGAATACAAAGAGATATGGACTTTCACCAACAAAATAAAGTTAGTTACCACTAAAACAGCTTTACAAGAACAGGAAAGGGAATTCTTTGAATGGAAAGAAAAGCCCATTACAGCAAGAGAAATCAAGGAAAACATTTATGTTTAAAATTGAACCAAAAAACCCCAAACAAACAAAATACCTAGGAGTAAACTTAACCAAGGAGGTAAAAGACCTATACTCTGACAAAGGAAAATATATTCCATGCTCATGGACTGGAAGAACCAATATTTTAAAGTGTTCATACTACCCAAAACAACCTACAGATTTAATGCAACCCCTACCAAAATACCAGAAAAATTTTTCATAGAACTAGAACAAATTAATCCTAAAATTTATGGAAGCACAAAGACCCCAAACAACCAAAGAAATCTTGAGTAAGAACAAAGTTGGAGGTATTACAAACCCCGATTTCAAGAAAGATGACAAAACTGTGGTAATCCAAACAGTATGGTACTGGCACAAAAACAGACTCATAGATGATCAATGGGAAAACACAGAACCCAGAAATAAACTCAGTGTATTATGGTCAATTTAAGTATACTTTCATCTCCGTTGTCAATGGCGGAAAAGACAGTCCCTTCAACAAATAGTGCTGAGAAAAATGGACAGCTACATGCAAAAGAATGAAACTGGACCACTTCCTTACACCACACAAAAATAAACACAAGATAGATTAAGGACCTGAAATCATAAAATTCTTAGAAGAAAACACAGGCAGCAATTTCTTTGACATTGGCCACAGAAATATTTTTATAAATATGTCTCCTCAGGCAAGGGAAATGAAAACAAAACTAAACTATTGGGCCTAAACCAAAATGAAAAGCTTTTATTTTTCTCTCAACTAACATCTTTTTGTTTGTTTCAAGCTTTATTTAAATTCTAGTTAGTTAACATATAGTTTAATATTGGTTTCAGGAATAGAATTTAGTGATTCATCATTTACATATAACAATCAGTGCTATCACAAGTGCCCTCCTTAATATGCATTTAGCCCAACCCTCATCCATCTCCTCTCCAGCAACCCTATTTTTGTTCTCTATAGTTGAATCTCTCATGGTTTGCCTCTCTTTTTTTCCTTTCCCTGTGTTCATCTGTTTTGCTTCTTAAATTCCACATATGAGGGAAATCAAATGGTATTTGTCTTTTTCTGACTTATTTCACTTAGTATAATACACTCTAGTTTCATCCATGCCTTGTAAATAGCAAGATTTCATTCTTTTTGATGGCTGGGTAATATTCTTATACTAATATATATATATTAGTGTATATATATATATATTAGTATATCTATATATTAGTATATATATATATAAAATCTCCCACATCTTTATCCGTTCATTAGTTGATGGACATTTGGGCTCTTCCCATAATTTGGCTATAAATGCTGCTATAAACATTGGGGTGCATGGGCCCCTTTGAATCAGTATTATATCCTTTGGGTAAATACCTAGTAGTGTAATTGCTGGGTCACAGAGTAGTTCTATTTCTAACTTTTTGAAGAACCTACATACTGTTTGCCAGAGTGGCTGTACCACTTTGTATTCCTACCAACAGCGAAAGAGTGTTCCCCATTCTCTGCATCCTCACCAACATCTATGGTTTCCTGTGTTGTTGATTTCATCCATACTGACAGGCATAAGGTGGTATGCACAGTGAAGGAAACCATCAACATAAGGCAACCTACTGAATGGGAGATGTACTTGCAAATGATATATCCAATAAAAGGCTAATATTCACACTATATAAAGAGCTTACATAAAACCAAAAACAAAATAAAGAAAATAAAACCAAAACAAACAATCCAGACTTCAGGGAAGATGGTGGATTATATGAATCCTAAGTTCACCTCATCCCAAAGATATACCAACATAGTATCTGCTTCATTTTAAATAACTCAGAAAATAACCCAAACACTGGCATAATAGATTCTCACAGCTAAATGTAGAGAAAGGGCCACATCCAAGAGGGTAGGAAGAGAGGAGATATGGTCAGGAGCCAAATGGACCTGGGGGAGTGTCCATGAGAGGAACTCCTTAGGCATGAAAAGGGGAAAGAAAGAGACCTGCATCCCAGGCATGGAGAACCTGCACAGGGAAGGCAAATCCCAATAACATTGGAGCAGAGAATGCAATAACCAGAGAAGCATAATTTTTTTTGAGTTCTTATAATCAGCAGACCTTAATACCTGGAACTGTAAAAATCAGCAAGGTTGGCTCTGAGGGAGCAGGGAGGGCAAAAAAAGACTGAGTCCCCTCCCTTAAAGAAAGAGTACAACAAACAGCCCATCTGAGATACAGCAGTTTGAAAAATGCCTGGGGTATACCAGGGAGATATATTTTTACTACTCTCAGAGCCTGTATTGGAGGGACAAAGATGACTGGGAGATTTCTCCAAGAACAAATGAGCTGGTGGGCACCATTTTCCTCCTACACACCTAAGCCAGAAAACATGGCCACCTGCAGGAATGAGCGAAGTGTCAACACCCTCCACCTAGCTCGTTAACAGTGTTCCCCACCCCCTTGTACCTAGCTTGACTCAGCAAAAGTTTTGGGCAGCCGCAGGTCCACTCCGACACCCAAAACAGACAACAGTAGACCTTGCTGGCACTGTGTACCTCTCTCCAGTGTTCCACTGTTGATTTGGCCCCTCCAGCCCTGCAGCCAGAATTTCTAAAGTAGCTCCAGTCCTGCCCCACAAACAGCAGACCTGCAAAAACCTTGCTAACACCACCACAGTCTCTTGAAGACCTGCCCCCTCCAGTACACCCTTGGCCAGTGTCCATCCAAAACGATGCCACAATGCTGGCATTGACTTAAACATCCCTGACAGGGGCCAGCGCCACTCTAAAGTGACCCCAACCCAGAAAGAGGGGAAGAAAATCACACATACCAGTCTGACTGCTGCCCCAGCAGTGGGCTCAGGCCCCACCCATCAACACAAGCTTCTCATGGGACAACACAAGTAAAATGCCTTGCAGTTTGGTGCCACTGCATCTCTGCAAATGCCTATCTTTATTCAACTCAAGCCCAGTAAGGTCTCAGACTCTTCCACTAACAACAAAGGGCTCAAACCCTGCTCTGAACAAAGAACAACTGCAGATAAATGGACTAAAGGCAGAAGCAGCGCAGCCACAGCAGTAGGGCACATGAAACACACATAGGAGATACCCATGAAATGCCAGGTTTTGGTGAATAATGGACATTGCATTGAAGAGCACTATAGGACCTCTTCTTCATAAGGACACTACTTTCAAGAGCAGTAGATGTAGTTGATGTTCCAAACACATAGAAACAGACACAGAAAGTTAAACAAAATAAAGACACACAGGAATATGTCCCAAATGTAATAACAGGACAAAATCACAGCAAGAGCTAAATGAAGCAGAGATAAGTAATATGGCTGAGAAAAATTTAAAGTAGTCATAAATTTAAAATAGTCATAAAGATACTCATTAGATTTAAGAGTAGAGGAAATAAATGAGACTATTAACAAAGAAATAGAAAAGAAAACAGAACCAATCAGGGATGATAAACACAATAAGAAAAAATTAAAAATTCCATTAGATGGAATAAATAGTAGACTAGAGGAAGCAGAACAGATCAGTGACCTGGAAGACTAAGGAATGGAGAGCAACAAGCTGAAGAGGAGAGAAAATAAAAAGTGAAAATAGACCTAGGAAACTCACTGACACCATCAAGCATAATAACATTTGCATTATTGGATCCCAGACAGAGAAGAGAGAAAAAGTGTCAGAAAATTTATTTGAATAAATAGCTGAAAACTTCCCAAATCTGGAAAAGGAAACAGAAATTCACATCCAGGAGGCCTAATAGGCCCCAACAAAATCAACCCAAGGAGATCCACTCCAAGCCACATAGTAATTAAAATGGAAAAATGTAGTTATAAAGAGACAATTTTAAAAGTGACAAGAGCAAAGAAGGCAGTTATATACAGGGGAAACCCCATAAGGCCTTCAGCTGATTTTTCAGCAGAAACACAGCAGGCCAGAAGAGAGTGAGTGGAATGATATATTCCAAGTACAGAAAGAAAAAAAAAACCCTGTAGCTAGATGACTCTACCCAGCATGGTTATCATTCAGATAGAAGGAGAGATAGCTTCTAAAACAAACAAAAGCTCAAGAAATTCATCAGCCCCTAACGCAGCCCCAAAAGAAATGTTAATGGTGATTCTTTGAGCAAGAGAACATTAATGAGAGTATGAAAAATAGGAAGCACAAAAGGTGTAAAATGAAATATATCTATAAAAGTAAGTCAAGAAATTCACAAAAGGATATAAATATGATATCATATACTTAAATTATGGGGCGAGGGTAGTAAAGAATGGGATAGAAAGTCACTTAAGTGACTAACGATATAGACTGCTACATACAGAAGATGCTATATATAAAGCTACCGGTAACAACAAATAAAAAACCAGTAATAGATATGCAAAGAATGGAGAGAAAGGAATGTAAGTATATCACCAAACAAAGCCAGCAAAACACAAGAAAGAGCAAGAGAAGAAGAGAACTGAAAAGAGCTATAAAAACAACCATAAAACAACTAACAAATGGGCAAATAAATGCAAACCTGTGAATAATTACTTTGATGTAAGTAAACTAAATCATCCAATCAAAAGACAAAGAGTGACAGAGTGGATTAAAAAAAAAGACCCATTTTTGCTGCCTACAAGTGACTCATTTTAGACCAATAGACATATAGATTGAAAGTGAAGGGATGGAAAAGAATTATTCATGCAAATGGAAATAAAGAGAAAGGCAAGGTAGAAATACTTATATAACTCAAATACACTTCTTAAGAGAGAGTGAGAGGATGAAAGGGGGAGGGGGAAGAGGAAGAGAGGGAGAGAGAATCCTGAGCAGCTCCACATTCAGCTTAGAGCCTGACTTGGGGCTCAATCTCACAACCATGAGATGATGACCTGAGCTGAAATCAAGAGTCAGATGCTCAACTAACTGAGCCACCCAGGTGCCCCTTGCTCCAATAGACTTTAAAACAAAGACTATACCAAGAGAAAAAGAAGGATACTATATAATAATAAAAGGGACTATCAAACAAAATATAACTATTGTAAATATTTATGCAATGTGGAGACACTCAAATACATAAAGCAGCTAATAGCAAACATAAGGAAGTAATCAATAGTAATGCAGTAATAGTAAGGGACCTTAATACTCCACTTACATTAATGGGTGGATTGTTCAAACAGAAAATCAACAAGGAAAAAATGACTCTGAATGACACATTGGGCCAGATAGATCTAACAGGTATATTCAGAACATTCCATCCTAAAGCAGAATACACAGTCAAGTGCACATGGAACATCCTCAGGAATAGATCACATATTAGGCCACAAAATAAATCTCAACAAATTCAGAAAGATCAAAGTCATACCATACATCTCTTCTGATCATATTGCAGTGAAACTAGAAATTAAACATAAGAAAAAATCTGAAAAGACCACAAATACATGGAAGATAAATAACATGCAACTAAATAATTAATGGGTCAACCAAGATATCGAGGAAATAAAAAAAATAGGAGACAAATTAAATGAGACTGCAACCATCCAAAAATCTTTGTGATGCAGCAAAAGCCTTCCAAGAGGGAAGTTTATACAGGTTTACCTCAAGAAGCATTTTACACCTATAGAAGCTAGAAAAAGAAGAATACCCAAGCCCAAAACTAATAGAAGGAAGAAAATAATGAAGATAAGAGCAGAAATAAGCAAATTAGAAACTAACAAGAGAACAGATCAATAAAGCCAGGACCTAGTTCTTTGAAAAGACCAACAAAATTGATAAACCTTTAGCCTGACTCATCAAAGAGGAAAAGGAAAACTCAAAGAAATCAAATGAAAGAGGAGAAATAACAACTGACATCACAGAAATACAATTATAAGAGAATATTATGAAAAATTACATGCCAACAAATTGCACAACCTAGAAGAAATGGATAAATTTCTAGAAATTTATCCATTTCTAGAAATTTATCCATAACCTCCCAAAATTGAAACAGGAAAAATTAGAAAATTTGAACTGACCAATTACCAGCAAAGATATAGAATCAGAAATCAAATAACTCCAAACAAACAAAGGCCAGGATCAGATGTCTTCACAGGTGAATTCTACCAAACACTTAAAGAAGAGTTAACACCTAATAGTTCCTCTCAAACTATTCCAAAAGATAGAAGAAGAATCCAAATTCATTCTAGGAGGACAGAATTACCCTGATACCAAAAAAAGGACCCACATGCCAATATCTCTGGTGAACATAGATGTAAAAATCTTTTTAAAAAATTAGCAAACTAAATCCAACAATACATTTAAAAAATCTATAATCATGAACAAGTGGGATCTATTCTCATGATTCACAGTCAGTTCAATATTTATAAATCACATCAATAAGGGAAAGGAAAAAAACCATATGATCATTTCAATAGATAAAGAAAAGCATTTGGTAAAGTACAACACCCATTCATAATAAAAACCTTCAACATGGGTGCCTGGGTGGCTCAGTCAGTTCAGCATCTGACTCTTGATTTTGGTCCAGGTCATGACCTAATGGTTCATGAGTTTGAGCACAGCATCTTGCTCCACGCTAACAGTGCAGAGCCTGTGGCATTCTCTCTCTCTCTTTCTCTCTCTCTCTTTCAAAATAAACAAACCGGAAAAAAAAAAAAAACACAAAAAACCTTGGGGTGCCTGAGAGGTTCAGTCAGTTAAGAGACTGATTTTGGTTCAGGTCATGATCTCACAGATCATGGGTTCGAGCCCCACGTCCTGATCTGTGCTGACAGCTCAGAGCCTGGAGCCTGCTTCAGATTCCGTGTCTCCTTCTCCCTCTCCCTTCCCCCACTCATTCCCTGTCTCTCAAAAATAAATAAATGTTAACGAACTTAAAGAAAAAACCTCAACAAAGTAGGCACAGAGGGAACACACTTCACCATTATGAAGGCTAAGACTGAAAAACCCACAGCTAATATCAGCCTCAAGGGGGAAAACTTAGAGTTTTTCCTCTGTAATCAGGAACATGACAGGGATGTCCACTCTCATCACTTTTATTCAATATAGTACTGAAAGTCATAGTCACAGCAATCAGACAACGAAAAGAAATTAAAAGCATCCAAATTTGTAAAGAAGTAAAACTTTCACTATTTGTAGATGATATGATACTCTATATAGGAAATCCTGAGGACTCCACCCAAAACTACTAGAATTGATCAATGAATTCAGTAAGGTCACAGGATACAAAATCAATGCACAGAAATCTGTTACATTTCTGTACACCAATAATGAAGCAGAAGAAAGAGAAAATAAGAAAACAATCCTATTTACAACTGCACCAAAAAGAAAAAAATACTTAGGAATAAACTTGACCAAGGGAGTGAAAGCCCTGTTCTCTGAAAACTATAAAATACTGATGAAATAAATTGACGATCACACATATAAATCGAGAGACATTCCATGCTCATCGATTGGAAGAATAAATATTGTTAAAATGTCTTTAATACCCAAAGAAATCTAAAGATTTATCACAATCCCTATCAAAATACCAACATCATTTGTCATAGAACTGCGACAATAATCTTAAATTTGTATAGAACCACAAAAGATCCTGAGTAGCCAAAGCAATCTTGAAAACCCTGGAAGTATCATAATTCCAGATATCAAGTTTTATTTATAAATATGTAATAATCAAAACAATATGGTACTGGTATAAAAATAGACACACAGATCAATACAACAGAATAGAAAACCCAGAAATAAACCCACTATTGGATAAGCAGTTAATATTCAACAAAGGAGGCAAAAATATGTAATGGCAAAGAGATAGCCTCTTTAACAAATGTTAGGAAACCGGACAGCTGCATGCAAAAGAATGAAACTGGATCACTTTCTTATATCGCACACACAAACAAATTCAAAATGGATTAAAGATCTAAATGTAAGATCTGAAACCATAAAAAATCCTAGAAAAGAACACAGGCAATAATTAATTTGACACCAGCCATAGCAATTTTTTTTCTAGACAAGTCCCCTGAGGCAAGGGAAACAAGATAAAAAATGAACTATTGGGATTATGCCAAAATAAAATGCTTCTGCACAGCAAAGGAAACAATCAACAAAACTAAAAAGCAACCTACAGAATAGGAAAAGATATTTGGAAATGATGTATTTGATAAAGGATTAGTATCCATAAAATATATATTACTACAACTCAACACCACAAACACAAATAATCCATTTTAAAAAATGGGCAGAAGACATGAACAGATATTTCTCCAAAGAAAATATACAGATGGCCAACACACACACATGAAAAGATGCTCAATATCACTTATCATCAGGGAAAGAAATGCAAATCAAAACTATAATGAAATATCACCTCACACCTGCCAGAATTTCTAAAATCAAAAACACAAAATCAACAAGTGTTGGGCAGGGTGTGGAGAAAGTGGAATCCTCTTGCACTGTTGGTGGGAATGCAAACAGGTGCAGCCATTCTGCAAACCAGTATGGAAGTTCCTCAAAAAGTTAAAATAGAACTCTCTATGACCCAGCAATTGTACTACTAGATATTTCCCCAAAGAATACAAAAATACTAATTCCAAGGGATATATGCTCCCTGATGAAAATAGGAGCATTATCTACAATAACCAAGTTATAGAAACAGTCCAAGTGTCCATTGACTGATGAATGTATAAAGAAGATGTGGTACCTATGTATACAGTGGAATAATAGTCATAGAAATGAATTAAATCTTGCCATTTGCAATAACATAGATGGAGCTAGAGAGCCTTATGCTAAATAAGTCATTCAGAGAAAGACAAATACCATCTGATTTCAACTCATGTGGAATTTAAGAAACAAAACAAAAGAGCAACTGGGGAGGTAGGGGAGAGGATAGGTGAAATAGGTGATGGGGATTGATGAGTACACTTACCATGATGGGTGCTGAATAACAGAGCTGTTGAATCACTATATTGTACACATGAAATTAATACAATACTGTATGTTAGGTATACTGGAATTAAAATTAAAACCTTACTAAAAACATCTCATGAGAGATCTATAACACACTGAAACATCGTATTGCAGTTTATGTTAGTAACATTTAGAATAGTGTTGATGATTCTGAGTGTGTGTTTTCAAAATTATCCCAGTGTCAACAAATTTTCATTTGTTTCACTTCACTTCTTAAATGAATGTTTTCTGAGGTTCTAAACATGTGTCCTCTTTCAGGTTACCATACTGTTCTGTATTATAAGCAGGTAGTTTGCAATCCAGTAGGTCAGAAAATCTACCACATGATTACGCCACCATGATAGGGAATCGTCCTTTGGCTCATGATTCAGTAGTAATAAGCTCTCCTATGTACTACCAAGTATTAATATAGCCCTTCTTAGTTTCTAGAGCTGACCCTAAGGAAAAAGTGATGTGAGTAAAGTCTGTCTTCATTCCACATGTATTTAATTCCTTGGGTTATATTTTCTCTCTTTCCCTCATGAAAACCTTTCTGGAGAACTACTCTGAGGAGCCTATCAACACTAATCACTTTAATTATTATTCTGCCAAAGGGAATTTACGTTTAAGAGAGGTTAAAGGAATAAAGCACTAGTAATAGCAGAATTTTAGCATTTGAAAATTAGTTGGAGAAGAGCTCTTTGGGAAAAAGCGTGCAAAAAAGGGAAAGAGGATGCTTTTAGAATCATGTCTTTAAGGAAATTCCCCCATTCTGACTAAGCCCATTCAAAATGATCCCTAAATAGGACCACTTACTCAAATCTTTTTTTAAACACTCAGAAAACAAAAATTGATATATGCAGAGTTAAATGGAGTGCACGGATAGAAGTTATTTTCATTTATCTAGAAAAGGTTTTGCATCACCAAAATTAGATCAGATATAGGTCAGCATTTGCATCTGATACAAGGTGGTTAGCCCTCAGGGTAACTGGGAGCTGGCTGTACATTAGATACATTGATGAAGACCAGAATACAAAGTAGAGTTCAAGTCATAATGTACTACTTTAGTGAAGTTCAATTATATATCCTCTTTACCCAGGAGAGCTTGATAAATATCACTAATAATTTTATCTTAAACATCATTTGGACATATCAATATTAAAGCTTTTGACATTAGAGGGCTAGATGAAAAACTCAATATTAGAAACCATCTGTTATTTTATGTTTACTGAACTATCAATTTGTTAAAACATGAGTTTCAAAATACAAGAATGTGAGAATTTATAAATAACCTGGTATGTATGTCACCCAGGGGAAAAAATAATTTTCCCCTATATTTGGTACACAGAGAAGTTAAGAATTTAATTGAAAACATAATGTTCTGATATTTCATTATATTCCTTAAAAATGATAATTTGGGATTCCTGTGATTTATTTCAAAACACATGTGGATGGATCATGAGTAGAGCACACACTCCAGTTATACAATATTCTGACAACATTCAATCCAAAATAGTCCAAATTGCAAACACCTTCAACACAAGTAAAATATACTGAGATATAGCAATATAAATAAAATGTGTATAGCAATATACATATTGTTATGTATGAAACAGTAAACCAAAGGATAATAGTTACTGAATAAAGCATTTTTGCTGTTTTCTGTGTCAGTATCCAAGATTGTCCAATATTTTGCTGATGGCAAAAAAAGTACCANAGAGATGCCTGCCTGGTGATCAGAAAGGATCTCGGGGCTCTCTTACTCTCTTTCGCCAATACCGTCCATCCTTCAGGGACCCCTGGACCTGTCGGAGCCGGCGCAGCCTCTGACAATCAAGGATATTTGAAGGGAAACTAATATATATATATTAAATATGCACTTTTCTCTAGGAAAAGTGGTGACCACTTATTGTGCATTTATCTGTTTGAAGAGTTATTTACATGTGTAAAAAGCAAAAAAGTTAAATGGTAGCCTACTGATTTGTTGGTGATGAATCTTAATCAAGACTTAATGGTCTTTACTGATGCCCAACAAAAAAGTGAATGTATAAGGGATCGATACTACTCAGACCCAGGTTTAGCAGTTTCTGGCAGGGATTTCAGGACTGACAAAAAGTCTATGCATAGTAAAGAAAATGACCCAAAGAAGAAAATGACCTGTCAACCGTTTAAGTCCATATGGGGCTATTGTCTACAACACTGATATTAGCCTCATGTTCAATTTGTGTATGCAGTCTTTTTGTGCCAAGATGGGGAGTGTGGCTGAGTAGATATGTCCCTGTAAAATGTCCAGAGATAACAATTTCACAATGACTACAAAAATGAAAAGCAATGAGTAATAGAAGAACATTGACTTTGGGAGAAAAATAGAATCACCCTTGTTCCTTTCACTTAATTGGATGGCTTATCAGATTATCTTGGCAAATAAAGAATCAGAGTCAATCTGCCAGGACAGAAGAAGCATGCTGATAGCAGAATTATTCCAACCAGGATCCAAATCAACCTAAATGGAAAGGTTTCTCAGCTCAGCTGAACCTGCGTACTTACTGCCTACAGGGAGGAAACATACAGAGTAGAAACTGTCAAGTTGCCCTGACTAGTTACAATTTATATGTAACTTGGTTATATTTAGCTAATATTATTATTCATTGCACAAAGGATTATTACTCATCTGAGAACAGTCTACAGGATGGCATTTAGAAGTAACAATTCTGAATTAATTACCTGATATTTCTCAAGCACCATGGTGTAAAACCATCCGGAGACTTCGGATTTAGCACTTATTCTTGGATTTACTGGGAGTCAAACTTGGAAAAGTATTTCTTGGTGTCTCAGTTTCCTCAGCTGCCATATGTGAATAATTTATATTCCCATTCCTGAAGAAAAAAATGTGATAATAAATTTAAAACTGCTTTTTAAACCATAGAGTGATGTTCAAATGTGAGGTTTTTGTCATCATCATTATCATCCTGCAGACATAAGTATTTCCTTTATGCCAGTCAGGGGCTACAAAGAAGTCTCCTATTCCCTTATATTGCTCATAAACTTTCTTGCCTGGTGGGTGCTTCAGGACTGTCACCTGTCATGCATGGAGATTGGAGAAATTCCACATGTGTGGTAAGGGAGAACCTTTGTGGTCAGAGTTAAGCAAGCACCTAATGCAGGTGGTCCTCGGTTTCACATCCTGTGGAGTGTGAGATCCATTCTATTACTAGAGGAACACCCTTCCACCTGTCAGACTCCTCATATAGGGTAACTCCGAAGAAGGGATCTGCTTATGGGGAAGTAAGCAGGCTATTTGACGTAGACAGCCTCTATGAGAGGGTGCTGCTTACACAGCACCCGAGAAAGCCAGGTACCTTGTACCATTCGCAGAGGACTGCTGGGAAACAAAGTCTGTGGTGGTTACAGGGCAGGTAGAGGGAGCCACTAACCCTGTGGAAGACTGAGCTAGGTTCCTCCTCTAGTTGGGATAATGAGGAGTGCCCTGAGATCCAGCTAGCTCATTGTTCAAGCATTGCAGAGTGAATACCCAGGGTCTTTTACAAATAGCACAGATTCTGGTACAATACTGACTCCCTATCCCCATTTTTCTTTGAGAAAGGCCATTTCATTCCTTCCTAATTCCCAAAAATTGGATCCAAAGGAAAATCTATTTCTGCATCACACCTAACCATTTTTTAATAAAGTTTTTTAGTGTTATTTATTTCTGAGAGAGACAGCATGAACAGGGGAGGGTCAGAGAGAGAGGGAGACACAGAATCTGAAACAGACTCCAGGCTCTGAGCTGGCTGTCAGCACAGAACCTGACGCGGGGCTCGAACTCATGAATGTGAGATCATGACCTGAGCTGAAGTCAGACGCTTAACCAACTGAGCCACACCGGAACTCCACACCTAACCACTTTATAAGAGGCATTTGGGCATGTGCAGTGAGTTCACAGGATCTGGAGCCAGTCTGTCAGGCCCCAAATCCCAGTTCAGCCTAGGAGTTCTAGAACCATTGGCATGTTAGTATTTCTGAGTCTCAGTTTAGTTACCTGGAAAGCACAAATAACAACAAAAATACCTGTCCCAGGGGCACCTGGGTGGCTCAGTCAGTTAAGTGTCCAACTCTTGATTTTGGCTCAGGTCATGATCTCACGGTTCATGGGTTTGAGCCCTGCATTTGGCTCTACACTGACAGTGCTGAGCCTGCTTGGGATTCTCCCATTCTGCTCCTCTCTGCCATTCTCTCTCTCTCTCTCTCTCAAAATAAATAAACTTTAAAAAAACCTGTCCCATAGATCCCTACAGATAGCAAAGAACTGAGACCAGCATCTCCTAGATATAAAATACTCAATAAAAGTTGCTATTTCTTGGACCTTTAAGTTTGATTGCTAAGCATTAAAGATCTTAGAAGCAACACTTGCTGACTGAGGTAAGGAAAGGAAATTTATTGATCACACATATTGATCCCCTACACTGCTCCAGGCATTTAATCCTCAAATAATCTAAGGTTTAGAAATAGCCAAAGTAAAACCAAGGAATCACTGAAATACTAATTAGTAAAAATGTATTATGCACATACAGAAAAAGGCAGTTTGCAAACTGGGATGCTCAAACCAAAACATGGAATGAGGCTCAGGAGTATATTGTTATAAAGCACCTTATATAGTGAGACAGCATTGTTTATTCCTCACAGTGATTGGTTATAATGTTTGAATTCTCTTAAATGATAGGAAATTGGTCCGTTGTTATCTCACATCAACCTTCAGATAGTTTAAGTTTTGTTTGTGGTTTTCAGAGGCATAAGCAAGAACTGACCCAGGTCAAGTTAGTCTCGCAAAATAAGCTAAATTAAGCTTTGTTTATATTGAGTCAACTGGTTTTGTGTGGTCAGGGAATTTTCAAGGCTGGTCTTCATTTGTTTTTTATTTTAACAAATCATAAGTTTTGCTTGTTTACAGATGAGAAAACTGAAACCCTGAATAACTGTCTGAGGTCACACAGCAGGTAGCAGATGGAGGAGGAGATCTCAGAACTCTCTGCCTCTATGACCTTGCTGCTTTCTCTGTTTTATTCTGTATCCAAATCTTCATTCCTCCATTAGCTTTCTCTCTCACCCACTTCCCAATAAGAATCATTATAAAGCACATGTATACATAGTTCCCATGTACATGCCAAGAGGCACTCTTGGAGAGAGATAATTAACCCAGAAAAAGATGTGCATATCTTTTTCCTCATAATCTTCCATCTAGAGACAGAGGAAAAGTTACTGTAAAAAACATTCTTATTTCTTCCAGCATTTAAATTCCATGGCAGATGCTCACAAAAAGATACAAACAGGCATCTCTCTACTCACTAACATGCATATACACACAAGCATAGTAGAAATGAGGTTGTGGGCAGACTGGCATACAAAGCCAAAGATCATACTATTATAGTAGTAAAGTTGCAAGGAAAATTATAGAACTCAAACTACGTGGACATAGAAAATTAGTTTTGATTCTAAAAATTAGTTTGAATCAGTTTGCTGCTTTAATTTTGAAAGAAAAAGAAAGCCAACCAATAACTGTAGAAGGTAGGAATAAAAATTGGTTACTGGGAGAGACTGTGGAGTTCTATGGTAAGTTGGGTAGAAGAACAGACATTGCTCACTAGTCTAAGAAGGTGCTAGAACAAAACTCTGAAAAACGAAATGAAGCAAACAACAGAAAAGGCTTGTCTATGGCAAGGTATGTCCTGAGTTGGCAACTAGGTCTAATAGGGTAATATCTTTGAGGAGAAGGGAAATGGGGATAAGGACACAATGCGTCTGTTTAAGGAATGGTGTGTGAACCATGCTAGGGGCTCCATCCTGGCAGGACTCAGGGGCAGCTAGCCACAGGGTCAGTTAAGCATGTGCTGCTGTAGGAATTCAGTGCCTACAGTAACCAAAATGGAAATTAGCTCTCTTCATAACCAGTAGCATCCTTGGATGGCTGACATGACAGTCCATTGACCCCTCCGCCCCAAGTCATAAGGGACCCAGAAGATGGTAGCTTTAAAGAAAATATAGGGACTCTCTCTGCCCTATATCATTAGTCACTGAACCAAAGCAAAGGAGTCACTGTATAGGACTGGTGTTCCTGGGGCCTAGATACCAAGTAAGGAATTAAAAAAAATTTTTTTTTAAATGTTTATTTTTGAGAGAGAGAGAGTAGGGGAGAGGAAGAGAGAGAGGGAGCAGAGAATCCAAAGCAGGCTCCACGATATCAGTGCAAAGCCCAAAATGGGGCTCAAACTCATCAACCATGAGATCATGACCAGAGCTGAAGTCGGCCACTCAACCAACTAAGCCACCCAGGCACTCCAGGAATTGTTTTTAAATAACTCATTGACTTTATATCCAGGTTCTTATAGCCTGAGAGACTAATTTTTATAAGCATGTGCATGCACACAGAATTGTTTACTTTACACTGCACCTGAGCCAAGGGTAGAGAGTTCTTGTACTAAAACTTAGAAACTGTCCTTGGAGAGCTGATAATCCAGGCCTTCGTCTGAGTTCATGGGCTATAGTTTCTTTTAGAGTCCTATGCATTTAATTGTATTCAGCTAAAATCAGTATTCTGAGAAGGGATCCATAGGCTTCACCCAATTATCAAGGGGTAATGACATTAAATAGGCAAATAATGCAGATGCAGTTCCCACCTTAGAGCTCTAGACGGGCAAGGTAGGGCAGGATTCCTGACCAGAGTGGACATGTGCTGTAGTAACATTATTCCTGCTTTAAAAGGATGGTTGGTCCCACTATAAAAATATTCTCTATTCTTTAAAAATATATATATATGCTGGAGAGAGGGGGGCAAGATGGCGGAGAAGTAAGGAGCTCCGTACTTGCACTCGCGCCCAGACATCACACAGAAAAGATCTGAAGCCATTGGAAACCTTACAAAACCTGAGAGATTGGGAGAAAAAGGACGCCGAATCCACTGAGAAAGCCTTCTAATGTGAGTGCGAACTGGGGAAGATAAAATCGGGCCGGGATCGGAGACTCTAGGGTGGGAGGTGATCCCCCTCTACCCTCTACGGGGAGTGAGAGGGGAAAAAGAGAGAGTCCGAAACAGAAAAACCTCTGCTGGGGGGGATGGGGGGGAAACCTCCGCTCGGTGCATGGAAAGACCGTACTTGCCAAATACCTGCACGCCAGGTCCCCTCGCGCCAACTGGTCCCGGAGGGGTGGTGATGGGGGGGGCGCTGAGCACACAGACCGCTTCTTTGTGCTGGCTCCCTGTGGGTGGACTTCAGAGTAGCGGCGCACCTGCCGCCATTGTCCTCCCGGGCGGCTGGGGCCCCAAAAAGAGCCATGCACGCAGACACCGGGCATCCACGCTCCTGGCTGGCTGGAACTCTAGAGGGAAGGCAAAGAGCTAAAAATGGGAAATTTGCCTGTGAGTTCGTGTTTCCTGTGACGAGCCATAGAAGGACCTGGTTTTCCTCACTCCAGCGGGCTCGGTGCACCTGGCAGGCAAGACCCGCCTATGCTCACCAGCCCAACCCAGGGAAGGAAGCAGCGATTCTGACTCCACCCACAGAGCTCGGCAGGGGGCCTGGAATTGCCCCCAGGGGGTTGCCTGGGAAGCTGTGTCTAAGGCAACTTCAGTGGGGCGCGCGGACTGGGATTTGGAGATTGGAACTGGCCTGGGTTGAAGAGTGCAACCAACTTCCGCTGTGCCCCTGGGACAGGGAGTTTACACGCCTAAAAAAGCGACGTGCAGCGCTTGGTTCAAGAAGGGACTGGAGCACCGTCACTCTCCTCCCCACAACCGCCGAGGCAGAACTCCCGCCTGACGCAGTGGATCACGCCACGCCCATCCCTGCCTGAGAGGTGCCCTCCTCCCCTTTTTTTTCCTCTTTTTCTTCTTCTTTCTCTTTTCTNGGGATAGATACTGATAATGACAGAAATAGAAAACAGTTTAAAGATGTTCAGAGCAATGAGATTTTTTTTTTTTTTACCCTTTGACATTCTTTGAGAGATGCCAGTAAACAGTGATTTCTTTTCATTACCTTCAGTCACTAGGTTCTGTTTTTTTTTTTTTTCTTTTTCAATCCAACTCCAGGCTTTGACTGGTCATGTGAGGCTTAGTTTTTGTTTGAATTATATCTCACCCAGTAGATACGTTACATTCTCTTCAAATTGCTTAAACACTTCCATGTCAATCATATTTATTCAACAATTTACAGTTCATCTGTCTTCTCCCCCAACAATCTTTGTCACTCTCGGTTCCTCTTCTAAGAAGGAACTGACCCTTCCTTCAGTATAAGTTCACCTTTTCCACCTGCTCTAACACTATCATTCTTACCTTCAATTTATAAACATGTCCTCAAAATACACAGTCGCACATACTTTATCAATGCTACATTCCTCATGAGCAAGTGTTCTCATTTTCTCCCTTTTACAAACTTTGTTAAAGACTACAAAAACTACTAGTTCTTTCCTATTTTGCTATTAAACTCACTTTGATCTGATTTTTTATTTTAATAAGATAGAAAAGGCACTTGTAATAATCAAATCCAATGACTGCCCTCTATTTAACTTGACTACTCCATAGCTTGATAATATTGATCATGCTTTTCTCTCTGTATGATAATACCTTATTCCCTTTTCTCCCTTCAGCTCACTATAGTTATTCTCCTTCTGGATTTTCTCCTGCTCCATCCCTAACCGTGGGTAAATCCCATGGTTACATCTTTGACACTTAACCCACTAGACAGGCTTTTGTATTTGATACTATCAACTTATGCAGATTTTATTAATACCTGTGGACATTCCCAACTAAGCAAAATTTAAAAGGCCACATAAAATTTGTCTATAATGCCTCTCATGTTCCCTGTGTAGTGGAATAAAAGCAGTGGCATTACTATTAATGGAACTGTCTAAAGTTGAAAACTCACACATTCTGGCTATGCTTTACTGCAACCCCATATCATCTGGCTACAAAGCACTCACTGAATATGCCTGTGTTAATTATGAAATTCTTCCCCTTCCTCCATAGCTCTATCAGTTCAGATTTCCTTTCTGAATTCTCTCAATTATTTCAAGTCACTGAGCTGATCCTTCTTGCAATAATTCTTACTCTCCGGTTTATCCTTTTCACAGACTTGCACATGCACTCCCTATTTTAACACTTGTTTTAAATCTTGGCCAGAAAAGGATGATACAGAAGTCCTTTACAATATGACGACAAACTCCTCTCATTCACTTACCAAGCCACATCTCATTTTTAATTCTGTTAACTAACTTTTAAAATGGTACACAGAGGGGTGCCTGGGTGGCTCATTTGCGTAAGCATCTGACTTCAGCTCAGGTCATGATCTCATGTTCATGAGTTCAAGCCCCACATCCAGCTGTGTGCTCACAGCTTGGAGTCTAGAGCCTGCTTCAGATTCTGTGTCTCCCTCTCTCTGCCCCTTCTGTCCTCACATTTGGTCTCTCTCTCTCTCAAAAATAAACAAACATTTAAAAAGGTTAAATGGTATGCAGAGCTGAGGAGCCCTACTACCAGAACATCAGGAAGAAACTCTCTAAAGGCACACAACACAGTTTCAGGCAGTATTCCATAGCTATACATGCTGGAAAGAAGCTCTAATGGACCAAGCTCTTGAGCACAGACAGAGTAAGAGGCCAGTTGAAACTGTGGCACTCCAGAGGCATGGTCATAAACATTTGACAAGCACTAAAAATGGCTCAAAAAGGGATAACCACTGGCAACACTACAGAAAAAACATAGTTACTTGGCATCTTTATAGTTTCGATTTCTGAAAACTTCTTCCTTGTCACTTCCTCTCTTCTCTCTCCCCCAGCAGATATGCGTCACATCCTTCAACCTAAGGGCTTATGACCTACTCCGGGCCCCTTTTTATGAAGGTTTACTCTACCTAGATATTTACTGATCGTGAATTTTTTCCCAAACTCATCTACCCTACTTTTCATTCACATAGAACAAGAAAAATTTCTGTGTGCAAATTACCCAACAGGGAGCTCTTATTTATTTTGTCTGTGGCAGATGGTATTTTCCAGAGATGGCTACATAGTATCTCTCATCTCATGTGTTTTTTAGAACTTGCAACTTTCCTGTCAAGAGGTGGAGTTAACTCACCTCCCCCTAATGCTGAGCAGACTTGTGAGTCATGCATTTCTAGGAGAGTGTGGCAAAAATTATGCTCTATTAATTTAAAGGCTGGCCTTAAAACGTACAGTATCCATGTTGTTAACTGAAATCCTCACCTTTGGGGTTGTAGGCTTCAAGGTGGACAGTCTAGTTGTCTAGAAGAACAAAGTAGCCCATATAGAGAAACTACAGGGTAAAGCCCTGCAGTGACATGGAGACAGAAATGCTTCCAGTGAGTTTATTCATTTGCTGTTCCAGTTCCAACCCCCTGGTTATATGTATTGACTATAATCACATGATCTTTTCTGAGCCAAAAGTGTCCAAGTGACCCAGAATTCCTGAGCCACAATACATGTAAGAGGTTAAAAAAATTGCTTTCGACAATAGATTTTGTTCATTTCTCCAACAGCCAACTCTATTTTCTGTCAAATTTAATTGAAGTTTTTCCATTCTCTGACTTGTTTTAAGAACAAGCACTGTTTAGACATGACTTCATCATGCCCAATACGAGGCAATATTTTCTGGGAAGCTCTGAAAAGGAATTAAACGTGTACTAAAAAATGCATTTTCTTCCACTCGATATCTTCTTCAGAAATGGTGTTAATCTATAAAAACCACATTGGGAGTGACAGAATATAAAAAAGGAACTTGGATCCCTCACATTGTTGATCGAATGAATTAGCCAAACCTGCAAATGCTTTGATATCTCTTGTATATAGGGAAATATATTCTGATTTAGTTAAGAAATTTGACTTGAGTTTTCTGTTATTTGCTGCTTAAATCACCATAACTTTTTAAATACCTCAATATAAATGCATGTGGTAGTCAAGGATTATCACTATATCCCTTGCATTATGATTTAGGAATAAGAATGCTCAGAATAAGTTGGGAAAGAAAAACATTAAGAAGTTGGCAAAATAATCCAAAGCCAAAGCAGAGAATTGGTTATAAAAATTTACTAGGCTGCAAACTGACTGGACATATAAGAAGCTAGTATCAGCATATCTGAAAGAAAGGCAGTGTCTTTTAATTGGGAAAGCCACCAGGAATCATCCAAGTGACATGGCTTTTCTGAGGGTCCTGGGTCCTAGGGAGACTAATAGAATAAATTATAAAGCATACACAAGGTAACATTCTCATTTTATGGAACAACCTAAAACAGGGCCAAAGTGATGGATTTATGGTGAGTGAACTGGAGAAAACTAACTCAAGACATTTACCACATGATGGTAATATGGTAAATTACCACATTATGTAATTTATACATGAATTATGTTCAGACCATGAAAAGCTTATTATGCTAAATGAAATCAGAGAAAGACAAATATGATTTCACTGATATGTGGAAGTTAAGAAATAAGACAGATGAACATATGAAAAGGGAAGGGAAAATAAAATAAAAATAGGGAGGCAAACCATGAGAGACTCTTAAATATAGAGAACAAACAAATGGCTGATGGAGGGGAGGTGGGCAAAGGGATGGACTAAATGGATGATGGGCATGAAGGAATGCACTTGAAATGAGCACTGGGTGCCATTTATTTTTTTAATTTGTTTAATATTTATTTTTTAGAGAGAGACAGAGCATGAGTGGGGGAGGGGCAGACAGAGAGGGAGACACAGAATCTAAAGCAGGCTCCAGGCTCTGAGCTGTCAGCAGAGAGCCTGACATGGGCTCAAACTCACTAAATGTGAGATCATGACCTGAGCCAAAGCTGGACACTTAACCAACTGAGCCACCCAGGCACCCCAAGCACTGGATGTTATATGTAACTGATGAGTCACTAAATTCTACTCCTGAAACCAATACTACACTATATGTTAACTAATATGATTCTAAATTTAAAAAATTAAAAGTAATTAAATTTAATGAAAGAAATGAAAGACCAATGAGGTAGCTATTAGTACAGACCACATGAGTAGGCAATAATAACTAATCCTAGATTAGTTATTATCTTGTATTAGGCATTACTGGAAGGACTTGACATTTACCAACTCATTCAATTCTCAAGAAAGTCCTTTGAAGCATGTATATTAATTCCTCCCTAATTTTCAGATAAGTAACAGACCCAGAAAGATTGGACAGCTTGCTCATGGTCTTATAGTTTGTTAAGTACAATTCTGAGATTTGAATCCCATGCACCCCAGCCCCAGAGCTTGTGTTTTAACCTCTGTGCTGTATTTTGAGGATGATTTATGTGGTGAAGTTTGCAAGAATTCATACTGGTTCCTTTAGGTTGGCTCAGGAGCTGGGATGAAATTAAGCCTTCAGGTGGTGAATATCACTGATCAAACTATGAGACAAAAACTCCCCTGCAGTAGAAATGAAGACATGCTGATATACTAGGGGACTTTTCTTGCTTTACACAAATCCATTTTAAATATAAAATACCTTATAAAAAAAAGACCTTGTTGTAACAAGGATTTAGACACTGACATGTCTGAAGTGTGATAAATAATATATGGCAGAAAAATTATATTTATGTAAGAAATATTGGGGGGTAAAGTGTCATTTTTTTTTAGTTCCTGGAAACCTCACAGAGATACCTTGCTCTGACTAAAGATAGCTCTGGCTAGTCTCTACCAAAATCCTTTTACTTAGGGTAGAATTTTAAGCTACTTTCAGACAGATAGATAAATTGTCTACATCAGCATCTTTTTTTTTTTTTAAACCACTGGAGACTTTCTTAAAAATGTTTATTTTTGAGAGAGAGAGAGTGGAGCAGGGGAGGGGCAGAGAGAGAAGTAGACGGAGGATCCAAAGAGAGCTCTGGACTGATAGCAGACAGCCAGATGCAGGGCTCAAACCCACGAACATTGAAATCATGACCTGAGCTGAAGTCAGACACTCAACCTACTAAGCTACCCAGGAGCCCTTACAGCACCTTCTTCAAATACATCCATGTGTGTAGGAGGGATTAAAAATGATGATGACTCATGTAAATATATTGCTTGTCTTTAGAAACTAATCCTGGAAAGACTTTTAACAAGATACATCTATTGAAAGAACAGAAAATGAGTGCTGACAGAAAAGAGATATGCATGGTGACAGGTATGAGAAGCCATAAAGATACTTGTGAAAAAGGGAGTTGAGTAGCAGCAAAAGCCAAAAAAATAACCTTGGCAACAGAAAGTTTAAACATTAAGCTAGGAAAAAAAGAGAGAAAAGTCATAGTAGCTGAAAACAACAGATGCCTTAGAGGATAGTATTTTTCACACATGCACTCACAAACATGCTCAGAATAGGATATCTATCCAATAATTTCAACAAAAGACTACAAAATTTTATGTTAAGTCTGAAGGATAAAATGCAAAAATTCAATTCTAAGCCATCGATCTTGGAAAAACTGTTATAAAATCGAAATTCTACTTTTTCTTTTGATTCTTATAAAAAGAGAACTCTAGTGTTAGAACTTGACCTTCAGCTGCATTGTGTTATTTTACCTTCAAAATTACAATTTCAGTAATCTTACTAAATTTTAATGACCACCAATTACATTATAAGAAATTTGCTCTTAAATGACTCTAGGCCTTGGCATAAGTCAGGATCCTCCTTGCTTTGGGCAGCACAACACCCCATTGGGGATTTCTCTGGAATCTGATTATCATCACAAAGAAATATTCTCATTTTTATGGCCAGAGAGAATCAGGGAGGGAAATTCCTGCCAGAAAAATGTATTGCAGCATCCCAATACATGAGGTAAAGAGGAAGGCGGAGGAATACTTTTATTCTGATATTGTCTCTGGCTTAAAAGTTTATGCATTTGTAGTATATCTTTGGGTGTTCAAAACCATCTAGCAAAGGCAAGGAAAGCCTTAAATGATGGTAGAAGTTGGCCACCTGGTCTACTTTTGTGCCTGCTAGAAGTGCATATCCTTAGCCTTTGAAAAATACATATCTAAAGATTATAAATCATTTGCTTATCATAGCAGAAATTTGTTAAATAATGTATCAGGAGATAAAAAAAGAAAAAAATTACTTGCAGAAAATGAGTGTCCTCCAAGATGCTAGCAAACTGAGTGAAGCTTCCACTTGACATCAAATTCAGAGCCATAAAAAGCAATACTTGAAATAAAAGTTCTCATGGGGTGCCTGGGTGGTTCACTGGGTTAAGCATCTGCCATCAGCTCAGGTCATGATCTCACGGTGTGTGGGTTCGAGCCCTGCATCAGGCTCTATGCTGACAGCTCAGATCCTGGAACCTGATTCGAATTCTGTGTCTCCCTCTCTCTCTGCTCCTCCCCGCCTCAAGCTCTGTCTCTGTCTAAAAATAAATAAACATTAAAAAAAAAAGAATTAAACGTTTTCTCTAGCTTAGAGGCATGAATCATCAGGGATGTACCCAGTTACTGTGACCTCTGAATCCTGTTTCAGATTACAAGACCAAGCTTTACCACCTGGCCATCACACTTGACTCTGTTTAAGATTAGAGGGAAGGAATGGGGAAGAGGCTCATCACTACAACCAGAAGTGAAAGGACATCTGCATAAAACCAAGCTGTGGATAACTAGTTTGCCATCTCATCACATACAAATAAGTAAACTTTTATTTTAGATGTTTAAATAACGTCTTATTTTATATGACGTTTTATACACACAGAGAGTTTCCACTTAGACAATTGTCAAGGGCCCTGAATCACTTACTTTAATTATGCTAACACGAATGAATGTGGTCAAGAAATTACAAGTACCTAATCTAATAACTCAATCCAATTCTTACCCTTTCATGACCAATCTTAAGAGTTCCACCTTGGGGGCACCTGGGTGGCTCAGTCGGTTAGGTGTCTGACTTCAGCTCAGGTCATGATCTTGGTCCATGAGTTCAAGCCCCACATAGGGCTCTGTGCTGACAGCTCAGAGCCTGGAACCTGCTTCAGATTCTGTGTCTCCCTCTCTCTCTGACCCTCCCTGCTCATGCTTGTTCTCTCTCTCAAAAATAAATAAACTTAAAAAAAAAGTTTCACTTTGAAAAGTCACTGTAAAAGTTTCCTCTTTTTCTGTCATGTAGCAGAAATGTGCTATTGGATACATCACTAATTTTAATGTTTTTCTTTAGGAAAAGTCAAAATAATACTTCATCCTGTCTTTAAATATATATTAATGATGTGTGGCAAACAAGACAAAATTTATAAACTAAAAATGCCACACAAATGGTAGTTTTATGTCTTTTGTTCTGTTTCACTCTGTTGTCAGGAAAACCAGACATATATATTGTAAATATTTTGATAAAAAGTAAAGGTACTTGTTGAGTAAGGTCCAAGTTTATATTACAAGGGTGAGTTAAATGATCCTTCATAGGTATTTGGCAGTTAAGTTGATTTTTTTTGTTACATCCCTCTCAGTGAATTAGCCCTTTTATATAATGTCATGTATTCATCATTACAATATCATACAGAAAAGTTTCACTTCCCTATAAATATGCTCCTCATATTCATCCCTCCCTCCATACTAACCCCTGGAAGCCACTAAGCTTTTTACTACCTTAATAATTTTGCCTTTCCCAGAATGTCATATAGGTGGAATCATACAGTATGTAACCTTTCCAAATTTGCTTCTTTCATTTAGTAATACCCATTGAAGTTCCTTCATGTTTTTTTTTTGACCTGATAGTACATTTCTCTTTATCACTGAGTAATATTCCATTGTATGGGTATACCAACTTGTTTATACTCACCTTGTTTATATTCACCTATTAACAATATTTTATTGCTTTCCATTTTTGGCAATTGTGATTAAAACTGCTATAAACACTTATGTGCAGGTTATTGTATGTAAATTTTCAGCTTACTTGGGTAAATGTCTAGGAGTGATTGCTAGAACATATGGTAAGATGATGGTTAGCTTAATAGGAAACTACCAAACTGGCAAAGTAGCTGTACCATTATGGATTCCCGCCAACAGTGAAAAAGAGTTCTTGTTGCTCCACATCCTCACTAACATCTGGTGGTGTCAGTGTTTGGAGTTTAGCTATTTTAATAGGTATATAGTGGTATCTGTTTTAATTTGCAATTTCTTAAAGATGTATGATGCTAAGCATCTTTTAATATGTCTATTTGCCATCTTTAGATCTTCTTTGTTGAGGTGTCTGGCAGATCTTTGGTCCATTTTTAATTGAGTTGTTTTCTTAATGTTGAATGTTAGAAGTTCTTTATATACTTTGGATATAAGTTCTTTATCAGATGAATGTTTTACAAATATTTTCTACTAGTCTGTGGCTTATTTTTTCATTATTTTCATAGCATCATTTGCAAAGCATGAGTTTTGAATTTTGTTATTAATGCAAAATAATACCATTAATAATAATTAAATGATTGATTTCCTACTATGAACCAGGCACTTATATAGTCAGACCTTTCCAGTCATCAATCTCCCTTATCTACACAGACGTATGTCAACAAAGAAAGGATTTCGACACTGTGAGTAAATATTGTTAATGGATTTTTGAATACATGAATAGTTCCATTTTAGAAATAATCATAGATTTACCTAAGATAATATAGACTAAATTTTCTGAGAGTTTTTACCTTCCATTTAAAAAGATGCCATTTCCTGTTTCAGCTTCAACATGACAAAAGTTTGGATGTCATCATTCCTGTCCTTAAACAAGAAAAATCTTGATGAACTGAAAAACAACAACTTTTCTGAGACCAGTCAGAAAATTGAGATTGTAGGGCAAACTACCATCCCCAAATCTATAGAGACATATCTATATAGAGAGTCACAGTTGAAATGTGCTTATCTGGAGCAGAAGCTGAAGTCATAAAATGTTCCTAGTACCTTATACAGCACATTTGGCTTTCAATAAAATGTTTCAAAGCATTCCACAAAAATAGGTAAAATCAACAAAAGCAAAAGCTGGTTCTCTGAACAGATAAATAAAATTAATAAACCTGTATCCAGACTAATCTAGAAAAAAATAGAGAAGATTCAAACTTCCAGTATCAGAAACAAAAGAGGATCCATCACTAGAGACCCCCCAGACATTAAAAGGATAATGAAGGAATACTGCCAACAATTCTATGCACACAAATCTGGTAGTTTAGTGAAATGGACTAACTCCTTGAAAGGTACACTACTAAAATGGACACAGGGATAAGCAGATAACCTAAATAGCTCTATTAGTATTAAGGATATTGGACCAGTAATAAATAACCTTCCCAAAAAGGAGAACAACAGGCCCAGATAGTTTCACTGTTGAATTCTATCAATACTTAAGAAAGAGATAATACCACATTTCATAATCTCTTCCAGAAAATTATAGGAGAGGAAGTACTTCCTAACATTCAATAAGGCCATTATTACAATAGCACCCAACCAGATAAAGACAAAAGACATTACAAGAAACAAAAGTTACTGAGCAACGTCGGTCATGAATATAGATGCAAAAATCCTTAACAAAATATGAACAGGCCAATTCTCTTTATTAATGGAATTATACCAGGTATGCAAAGTTGGTTCATCATTCAAAGATGTAATCCATCACATTAACAGGCTAAAGAAGAAAAATCATATGATCATATCAATTGATGCAGAAAAAGCATTTAATATTCAACACCTCCTTATGTTAAAATGTCAACAAACTAGGACAAAAGGGAAAATTCCTTAACATAATAATGAATATATGCAAAAGCCCTACCTACAGGTGAGAGCAAACTTTATGGTGAGAGGGAGCAAAACTTTTCCCCAAAGACTCAGAAACAGGCAAGGATGTCTTTTCTCACCATTTCTATCCTGTATTATCCTGAATGTTCTAGTTAGTGCAATAAAAAAAAAGCTATAAAAGGCATAGATATTGGAAAAGGAGAAATAAAACAATCTATTTATGAATGTCATGATTGGCTATCTATAAAATTCCAAAGAAAAGACAAAAAAATCCCTGAACTAATAAATCAGTACATCAATATCACAAGATGTAAAGTTAACATTAAAAATTTAAGTACTTTTCTATAAACCAGCAATGAGCACAGAGATTTTCAAGTTAAAAAAAACCCACCTAAATGGAACAAAAAATGAAATAAAGGTATAAATCTATAAATATGTTGATAAGATCTATATGGCAAAACCTGGGAAGAAATGGATGAAAGAAATCATAGAAGATCTAAATAAGTGGAGACATAGTCTGTAATTAAGGATTAGAATATTCAGTATTGTTAAGATGTCAGTTCTTCCCAACTTGCTGTATAGACTCAAACTCAATCAAATCTCAATCAAAATATCAGCAAGGTATTTTTAGATACCAACAAACTGATTCTAAAGTTTATATGGATAGGCAGTTGAACTAGACTAGCAAAATATTGAAGAAGAAAATTAGAATATTCACACTACCTAATTTCAAGATTATATAAAGCTATCACAATTATACAGCATAGTTTTGTTAAAAGATTAAACATATAAATCAATGGAACAGAATTGAGGCCAAAAATATAGTCAGCTGATCTTTGACAAAAAGCAAAAGCAATTCAATGGGAAAAATCTGCACCTTCAACAAATTGAACATCTCTATGCAAAAACTGAACCTAGACAAAAAACTTACATATTTTACAAGAATTATCTAAAAATGGAACATTAGCCTAAACATAAATGCAAAACCAAAAAACTTGTAGAAGAAAACATTAAAGAAACTTTAGGTTACCTTGAGTTTCGTGATAGTTCTTAAAATACCAAAAGCTGATCTATGAAAGAAAAAAGATTGTAAGTTGAACTTTATTAAAATTTAAAACATCTGCTTTGGAAACAACAGTGTTAAGAAAATGAAAAAGATTAACCACAGATGGAAGAAAATATAAAACATATAACTGATAAAATTTTGCATCTAAAATTATACAAAGAACTCTTATAATTTAACAATAAGAAAATAAACAATTTTTTAAAATAGGCAAAATAAATTATCCAGACCAAAAATCAACAAGGAAACAGTGGCTTTGAATGACACATTAGACCAGATGGACCTAACAGATATATTCACAACATTCCATCCAAACTTATAAAACTGAACACCCAAAAAACAAATAATCACATAAATATGGGCAAAGACATGAACAGACATTTCTCCAAAGAGCACATACAGATGGCCAGATACATGAAAAGATGTTCAACCTCACTCATCATCAGGGAAATGCAAATCAAAACCACAATGAGATATCACCCCACACCTTCCAGAATGGCTAAAATCAACAACATAAGAAAAAAAAAACAGGTGTTGGCAAAGATATGGAGAAAAAGGAATCCTCTTGCAGTGCTGGTGAGAAAGTCAACTGGTGTAGCCACTGTGGAAAACAGTATAGACATTCCTCAAAAGTTAAAACTCTCCTCAAAACTTAAAAATAGAACTATTTTATAATCTAGTCATCACAATACTGGAAAATTATCCAAAGAATAAAAGAACACAAATTCAAAAGGATACATGAATCCCTATGTACATAGAATTATTCATAATAGCCAAACTATGGTAGCAGCCCAGTGTCCACCAATTGATGAGTGGATAAAGAAGATGTGGCATATATTTGGGGGAAAAAAGAATGCATTCTTGCCATTTTCAATGAATAGAGCTAGAGAGTGTAATACTAAGAGAAATAATCTAGTCAAAGAAAGACAAATACCATATAATGTTTCACTCATATGTAGTATTTAAGAATCAAAACAAGCAAAGGGAAAATTAAGAGAGAGGAAGAGAGACAAACAAACCAAGAATCAGACTCTTAACTGTAGAAAACAAACTGATGGCTACCAGAGGGGATAGGAGGTGGGGGTGGGTGAAATAGATGATGGGGATTAAGGAGTGCACTTGTTGTGATGAGCAAACAGTGATGTATGGAAGTGTTGAATACCTATATTGTACACATGAAACTGATATAACACTATATGGTAACTAACAGGAATTAAAATTAAAACTTCAAAAAAATTAATGAGAAAAAAATAAGGTCATATAAGAAAATCCCAAAGCTAACCTCAGCACTCAATAGTAAAAAACTGAGGGCTTTTCTCCTAAGGTTAGAAACAAGACAAGAATGTCTACTCTAACCACTTTTATTCAACATAGTACTGGAAGTCCTAGCCATTGCAATCAGGCAAAGAAATAAAAGGCATCCAAATTGGTAAGAAAGAAATAAAACTATTTGCAGATAACATGATACTATATAGAGAAAACCCTAAAGACTCCACCAAAACTACTAGAACTCATAAATTAATTCAGTAAGGTCTCAGGATACAAACTCAATATACAGAAGTATGTTGCATATCTATACACTAATAATGAAGTAGAAGAAAGAAATCTTAAGAAACATTTCCACTTATAAGTACACCAAAAATAAAATACCTATGAATAAACTTAACCAAAAGGGTGAAAGACATGTACTCTTAAAACTATAAAACACTGATGAAAGAAATTGAAGATGACACAAACAAATGAAAAGATATTCCATGCTCATGGACTGGAAGACCAATAATGTTAAAATGATCATGCCACCCAAAACAATCTTCGGATTTAATGGAATCCCTATCAAAATACCAACATTTTTCACAGAACTAGAATAATCCTAAAATTTGTACAAGTACAAAATACCCTGAATAACCAAAGCAATCTTGAGTGAGAAAAACAAGGCTGGAGGTATCACAATCCAAGATTTGTTTTTTTAAAATGTTTTATTTATTTCTGAGGGAGAGAGAGAGAGACAGGATGAGCAGGGGAGGGTCAGAGAGAGAGGGAGACACACAATCCAAAGCAGGCTCCAGGCTCTGAGTCAGCTGTCAGCACAGAGCCCGACGCAAGGCTCGAACCCACTAACCGTGATATCATGACCTGAGCCCAAGTCGGACGCTTAACTGACTGAGCCACCCAGGCACCCCCCAGATTTCAAGCTACACTACAAAGTTACAATAATCAGAACACTGTGCTACTGGCACAAAAACTGACACATAGATGAATGGAACAGAATAGAAAACCTAGAAGTATACTTATGATTATATCGCCAATTGATCTACAACTAAGGAAGCAAGGATATGCAATGGGAAAAGTCTCTTCAACAAATGGTGCTGGAAAAACTGGACAGCTACATGCCAAAAAATGAAACTGGATCACTTTGTTATTATACACAAAAATAAACTCAAAATGGAGGTGCCTAGGTGGCTCAGTGGGTTGAGTGTTCGACTTTGGCTCAGGTCATGATCTCATGGTTTGTGGTTTTGAGCCCTACATCTGTGCTGACAGCTCAGAGCCTGGAGCCTGTTTTGGATTCTGTGTCTCCTTCTCCCTGATTCTCCCCAACTCACACACTCTCTCTCTCAAAAATAAACATTAAAAAATAATAAACTCACAATGGATTAAGAACCTAAACATGAGACCTGAAATCATAAAACTCTTAGAAGAAAACATAGCTAGTATTTACTTTGACATTGGCCACAGAAATGTTTTTTTAGATAGGTCTCCTCAGCCAAGGGAAAGAAAAAACAAAATCAAAGTTTTGGGATTACACCAAAATGAAAAGCTTTTGCACAGGGATGCCTAGGTGGCCCCGTCGGTTAAGCATCCAACTTCTGCTCAGGTCATGATCTTGTGGCTCACAAATTCAAGCCCCATGTCCAGCTCTGTGCTGACAGCTCAGAGCCTAGGGCCTGCTTTGGATTCTGTTTCTCCCTCTCTTTCTGCCCTTCCCCTACTCTTACTCAGTCTCTCTCCAAAATAAATAAAACATTAAATTTGTTTAAAGCTTTTGCACAGTGAAGGAAATGATCAATAAAATAAAAAGGCAAACTACTG
Source organism: Crocuta crocuta (assembly GCF_008692635.1). Lineage (NCBI taxonomy): Eukaryota > Metazoa > Chordata > Mammalia > Carnivora > Hyaenidae > Crocuta > Crocuta crocuta. The sequence continues at coordinate 9,762,101 of NW_027531005.1, read as the reverse complement.
TATAGGAGAATATATTTGCAAATGGTATATCCAATAAAGAGTTAATATCCAAAATATATAATGAGCTCAACACAAACCACAAATAATCTGATTGAAAAATGGGCATAATAACCGAATAGACATTGTTCCAAAGAACAATGGTGAACAGACACATGAAAAGATGTACAACATCACTCATCATCAGGGACATACAAGGCAAAATCACAATGAGATATCATCTCACACTGTTAGAATGGCTAAAATAAAACACACACACACACACACACACACACACACAAGAAATAACAGGTGTTGGAGAATATATGGAGAAAAAGGAACCCAGTTCCCATTGGTAGGAATGCAAACGATGCTGCAGCCAATATGGAAAACAGTATGGAGGTTCCTCAAAAATTAAAAATAAAATTCCATATGATCCAATAATTCTACTACTGAGTATTTACACAAAAAATTTAAAAAAAAAACAGTAATTCAAAAAATATATGCATCCTTATATTTATTGCAGAATTATTTACAATAGCCAGATTATGGAAGCAGCCCAACTGTCCATCCACAGATGAATGGATAAAGAAAGTGTGGTGTGTATACACACACACACACACACACACACACACAAAGAGATATTACTAAGCCATAAAAGAAGAATGAGATCTGGTCATTTGCAACAACATGGATACACCTACAGGATATAATGCTAAATGAAATAAGTCATGGAAAAACAAATGCCATCTGATTTCACTCACCTGTGGACTTTAAGCAAGCAAGCAAACAATAAAACAGACTTTTAACTATAGAGAATAAATGGTGAAATAGGTAAAGGGGATTAAGAGTACACTGATCCTGATGAGCTCTGAGTTATGTATAGAATTGCTGAATCATCATAGTGTATCTGACACTGACTTAACACTGTATATTAATTGTACTTCAATAAAAATGAAGAAATAATGTTCCAAACAACAACATAACAATAAAAACACTGCCAAAAATGGTGCACATTTGAAAATAAAAATCAGTGATATAGGCATTTACCTATGTATTTGCAGCACCTATAAAGCAATATAATTATTTTGAGTTTTAACTAAATTATGTTGGAAAGTTTACTATACCCTATTTTGAATAATATAAGACTTTAAGCTACTTGCCAGGGGATTTTCAAATTCCTCTTAGTTATCTCTGACACTTTTTTATAACAGTTTTAATACAGAAATGTCTGTAACAGTGACTACAGGAGTGATTTAGATTACAGAAAACTGAATATGAGGTTGCTGATAAACTACAGTCATACCTTTGAAATATTGTGGGTTCATCTCCATACCACCACAGTAAAGCAAGTAGCACAATAAAGTGAGGCAAATGAATTTTTTGGTTTGTCTCTGCATGTAAAAGTTATGTTTACAGTGGGCATCTGAGTGTCTCAGTCGGTTGAGTGAACGACTCTTGATTTTGGTTCAGGTCATGATCTCACAGTTCATGGGACAGAGCCTTGTCTAGGGTGCTGCCTGCTTGGGATTCTCTAACTCTGTCTCTGCCGTTCCCCCACTCATTCTCACTCTTTCTCTCAAGATAAAAAAAAACAAACTTTTTAAATAAGTTATGTTTACCTCATACTGTAGTCTATGGACTATGTGATACATCAAGTCTAAAGAATACAATATACATACCTTGATTTAAAAATACAAATGTTGCCTGAATGGCTCAGTGTGTTAAATGGCCAACTCTTAATTTTGGTTCAGGTCCTGAAATCACAGTTCCTGGGTTCAAGCCTGCATTGGGCTCTGTGCTCACAGCATGGAGTCTGCTTTGGATCCTCTGTCGTCTTCTCTCTACCCCCAACTCATGCGCACATGTGCTCTCTCTCTCAAAAATATATGAATGTTAAAAAAATTTTAATAGAAAATATAAAAATAAAGATAAAAAATACTTTATTGTAGGGGCATCTGGGTGGCTCAATCAATTAAGCATCCAATTCTTCATTTTGGCTCAGGTCATGATCTCAGGGTTTGTGGGTTGAAGCCCCACATTGGGCTCCATGCTGACAGTGTAGGACCTGCTTGGGATTCTCTCTCCTCATCTTTCTGTCTCTCCCCTAATCCCTCTCTTTGTCTCTCTCTCAAACCAAATAAACCTAAAAAAATACTTTATTGAAAAAAAAATGGTAACCATCATCTGAGCTCTCAGTGTGTCACCATCTTTTTGTGGGTGGAGGGTTTTGCCTCAACGTTGATGGCCACTGATTGGTTAGGGTGGTGACTACTGAAGGTTAGGGTGGCAATGGCAATTTCTTAAAACAACAACGAAGCTTGCTGCATCTATGGACTCTTCCCTTTAGGGACAATTCCTCTGTAGCATGTGATGTTGTTTGATAACATTCTACCCACAATGGAAACTCTTTCAAAATTAGAGTTAGTCCTCTCAAATCCTGCCACTGCTTTATCAACTAAGTACTCTTCTAAATTCTTTGTTGTCATTTCAACAATCTTCTCTGCATCTTCACCAGGAATAGATTCCATCTCAAGAAACCACTTTTTTTGCTTATCCACAAGAGGCAACTTTTCATTCTAGTTTTATTGTGAGTTTGCTGAAATACAATCACATCTCCAGTCTCCAAAAAACCAAATGAGCAAAAGATCTAAAGACACAGCTTACCAAAGAAGATCTACAGATAGCAAATTGGCCTATGAAAAGATGCTTGCCGTTAATGAGCTGCAAATTAAATGAAATGAGATACTACTGTACACCTATTAGAATAGCTCATTGTTTTTTAACTGACAATATGAATTGCTGGGTGAGGATGTGAAGCAACAAGAACTCTCATCTATCAATGCTGAAAATGAAAAATAGTACAGCCATTGGAAGACAGCTTGGTAGTTTGTTACAAAGTTAAATATAGGCTTTTCATACAACCTAGCAGTCTCAGTGCTGTTTATTTAGGCAATACCCATAATTAAAATACTTCATAGGATTGACAGTATTCGAATGGATTCTATTTTCAAATTAATATTATTAATTCCATATTATTTTAAAGGTAGACCTTTTATCACCAGCTTTTGTATCAGCAAGGGAGATTCTAGTCTTGGCAACAGCCTTAAGTCTGACTTTAACATTGCTTAAATGTTGGTGATAGTCTTTCATCTCAGCAAATGAAATTTTCATCTGTTTTTGAAGCAATCTACAGAATATTTATCTCTCAGCTCACTTCATAAAAAAGACCTCCCAGGAGGCAGTATGAACTATTTCCATACTACCACAGTGAGATTTAATGACATTTTAAATAAATAACAATATTTTGTTTACACATAATAAAGTATTACCATTTACACGGTTTCTGGTGTAGATTTACAAAAATGCACTAAATCAGTGATGAGAAACGTAATTTATAATTGTTCTATTACTATTTCTGAAACTATTTATGGTAGGAAAGGTTAGTGACTGCTGCTGGCGAAGTGGTAACAGAAGGCTAATGATTCTCTTGTCTTTTAGTAGAGTTAGACTGTGGTTCATATGCAAAAAAATACCTCAAGGCTGTGCTTTAAATGCTTAGCTCATTTATCTCTCATCAGTTAGGTAAATGAGATGCAGAAGTGGTTCCTAGTTTCTAAATAACTTTTTATACACTACTGACAGACTTAAAGGGTCCTAAAACGCTTTCTCTTGTTAATGAAATTTCAGTCATAGAATTTGTTCCTTAGTCTAGAAGAGTCATTTTTAAAGCCTCCAGGCAGGCTGTTGAATTTACACTGAGTATGCCAATGTTCATAAGCTTCTTTTATATATATATTTACTTGTTTTTATGGGGATAATTTTAAAATATATGTACCACAGTTACATAAAATGTTAACTTTATGGATAGATAATGAAGGATTTACTGAGACTCTCTTTACTGTCTGCAACTCTTAGGTAAATCTGAAATTATTTGAAAACATTTTTAAAAATATTACACATTAACACACTTTCACTCCAAAAAGATTACAATACATACTTGTTTAGCATAAATTTTGAAATGTATAGTTGAAAAGAAATTGACATAAAACGCTTCAAATGTAGTGATAGCCCAAAGCTCCAACTGGCGGTATTTCTTTCTCACAAATGACTATTGACACTATGGTACCTGAAGGCAGAAAATAAATATCATTGAGTTGAAAATCTCTATAATCTACACTGTGATCTCCTTTGCCTTTTAATAAAACTGGTTACAGAGTTAATTCTCAGAAAGGCAGAAGACAAATTCTTGTGTTTTCTCTTTTTGCTTGTCCCCAACCTTTGTTTCTTGGGCCACTGAAAAAAAACTCTTAGACAAAGTAGAATTGTTTTTCTGTCCTTTACTTAGATAAGTTCTTAGGGACAAAGGAAATGCCTATGATATATATTATAAGTAATAATATATATTGGCAGAACAGTGACTGACTATAAATGATTGAGCTGTACTTTCAGAAACACAAAACTGTTCCAAATATAAGACCCACCCCTGTTAGGAGGAGATTAATAATTTGGATTGTTATTGATGCCAAATGTGTGTTTTCTGGAGGATATTAAATAGCATCCCAGCACTGCACTTTATTTTTTCATTACAAAAATTTTTAAACTAAGAATCCTATTAATTAAATGAAAATAACAATAAGCTTTTTTATAGACTAATTAAATATATTTGATGGTTATAGGTCTAAGACTGTACTGAGTTTTTAACCAAAGATGAATTCCAGTTTGGTCTTTGTTATGATTCCTTTGAGAATGTGTTATGCCATTGATTCACTTGAAAGTAAAACTCATAATTCCTAGTCAAGGATTTTATGGCCATTCCATCTTTGAATTAATAATAAATTTATAATTTATAATTATTCTCCTCCTTTCCCCTTTCTTTTGTTTCATCTGTGATCTTCCTCTGGCACAGCAATAACTGAGTTTTCCCAAGTTTATCTCCTGACTCTGTAAATCTAGGTGGACAATCTTATGGGCTTCCATACTAGATTCTAGTGCTCTAGAAATTCTTGTCTAGGCTATTGAGTTCCCATATTGGTCATCCTGTTACCTGCATGGGATTCTGAGGTTATCAAGTTTATAATTTATTCTTTTTGGTTTCATCATTTCAATTATAGCAGGTTCTGGCTAAATTAGCCTGATTTTTGTTACCTCCTTGTCTGAACACCATTCTCAAGAATAATTGCACCTCTAGGCTGGGCTGAGCCCAGGAAGCCAGAATTAGTGCAAGGTGGATGAACTAGTATCCATAGACCATGCAGTAAAGGAAACTAATGGCAGACAGGCAACTGTGGGCTCTTGAACCAAAATACACTTTCAAAAGTGACCAAATGAAATCAAAGTTGGAGGCACAAGATAAAAATCAAAATCTTAGACACAGGGAAAAAGGATTTACAATGACCTTTCAGTGACACTGATCAGAAAGGATCAAGAGTGCAAATGAAGCTGATTCATTGAGATTCTCTGACAAAAGAAGCCTTTTACTCTTCGATGGACCCTGGGAGAGGAGGGAAGATTGACTTTGAAAATAATTATATTAAACACTGACCCTTCTAAAATACATATCAAGCCCTAATAATGGGCTGGATTCACACTCATTCGGACATTTGAATTTTCCAAAAGCAGCAACAAATAAAAGCAATGAATAGAAGTAAAATCAAAGAACTAAGAGTATCAAAAATATACATGAGTATATACCACTTTTTATAGTTTTCCTTAGTAAAGTGTTAAAGAAAAGAGAGAGTTACATTTCCAGAAACATACAGATTCTTTGAAGATACACCCCTAATTAGAAAAAGAATGGACAAACATGATAAATATAGAAGATAATTAATTTAGGCATCTAAAAATATTAAGTGTTTATATATCATTAATTTAGTAAAATTTGCTACTATGCTCAGGCATATTAAGCCCTATTAAATAGTGCATCTTAAAACTATTCACACATTTCAATAAGTGTGAAGAGTTAAAAGAACTTTTTTTAAAAACACAGATGACAAAGATAATGAAGTAGCACTGTTATTGTTTTAACAAAAGGTTATAACCATAGTGTTATTGTCACTGTTGTATAGTTTTGGAATTCAGAATAGGAAAATATCAATGTGAAATAGTAAAGTTTACTTCAATATTTTAAAGTCATGCAAGCTTCATTATGTAGCTATTAAAAAGCAATTTTTGTTCATATTGCTTTGACCATATCACCGTAGGCCTTCCAAGGGGGTTATCCTGCCAAGAAACAAATTAAGCATTTATTAGAGGTCACTAAGGCACCATTACAGGAGTAATAGCTCACCACAGGTTGTCATTAGTTCATTTATTACCCTCTCTGTCCCTACAAGCTTTACAGAATCATGGGTTTTTAATAAGTCTTGTGCTCTGTGGTGATCTCTGGATTGTTACTGTTCATAGAATTTGTTTCCTTTTTGATTATGACAGCTTGTTGTGTACAAAATAATAAGTTCCCCTTACAAGAAATTCTACAAAATGGTTTGAAAGATGCTATAAAATTGACAATTTAATGCAGAATATCAATTAATGAATACTATCATTTCTGTGATTCTGTTACCTTCCTTCTTCTCATTTTCTAACTTCTAATGTTAGGTATATTATGTATTTTAATAGATAAACCTCAATGAAATCTGAAAACAATGCCATTAATAGGTTTATGCTGTAAAGCTTCTTCAGGTACTTCCAATAGTAGGTCAATATAGACACTGTCTAAAATGGAACTTTCCATCTCTATCCCTTGATATAAAGGTCATGTCACAGTGGTTCAGACAAAATCTTGGGACACTCCAGTCCTGGCCTTAAAACAGAAGCTACAAAATACCCATGTTCCGAATGTGTCCTTATGTTTCTTTTTCATATTCCCAAAAAGAAATATCATTGTCTTTGCTTTCACAAACAAGGCTGTAAATATGCAACTAATTTTTATAGGAGAATGATGTCCTTATAGTCAAGAATCTTTTCATACAGATATAATCAAATGAGATAAAACTATAGTTTGCATTCTCACTTTCTAAGTCATTAATAATATTGTGTGATAAACAGTGTCATTTTATGTAAATATTATAATGCATAAAAATGTTTTAATGACTTCCCCTAAATTTCTTGGTGTATGGGACTAGCTGTAATGTAAAAGAAATTTGCATGGATAGAATAATGAGTTTATTATTAAAATTTTGTGTCTTTCAGTGCAAGGAAACTCTTGCTGTGCACTATATTTTAGAACATAACACATTGGAATGCCTGCATATTGGTTGTATGTACTTATATCTAAAGTTTCTCTTAGGAAGTCTCTTTCTCAGCTAGAAAAGTAAACAGCTATATCATAACTTTGATTCAAGTAGTGTACATAGTTGTGCTAATTGCTGTTCAATCAGTTATGACTGGTTCTCCTTCCCTGACCCCTTACAGTTGAGAATGGCCATGGGGACTGCTCTGACAATGAAATGTGAGCTGTGACTTGTGTCATTGTTTAACTAAAGCATTTTTTTGGGCTGGGGCAACATATATCCACTACACTTCATCTTTTCTCTGTCAGCAACTAGCCATATTTCAAGAAATGGCTTCTTTGCCAGCCTTAGTCCAAAATGAGTATGACTAAGAGCAGAGTTTGCAGCTGCCCAAAGAGGATATATGTGAGAAGGGATGAAAAATTAGCTTTTATTGGTTTAAGTCATTACCTAATTTGAAGAAGTTTCCTGTGCATCGTAACCTGATAATCCTGACAGAAATGAATGCTGCCATAAGAGGAAACCACTTAGAAAACTAATGCTTGCTGGATATTGGAAAACATAGAATCTGTTTATATATCGGTTGTATAATCACAAAAAAGAAAAAGTTGTAAAATTGTTACTCAGAGATTAGAATCTAGGTCAACTCCTTTTTATTAAAAAAATAATGTTTATTTATTATTGAGAGACAGAGGCAGAAACAGAGCAGAGGAGGGTCAGAGAGAGAGGGAGACATAGAATCTGAAGCAGGCTCCAAGTTCTGAGCTGTCAGCACACAGCCCGACGTGGGGCTCGAACTCACAAACCGTGAGATCATGACCAGAACCCAAGTCAGACACTTAACCAACTGAGCCACCCAGCTCCCCCAGAACCCAGGTCAACTCCTAATGAGCTTGAAGCCCTCCTGAAGAGGTTGGAACACAGTGTTAGGAGCATATGTTGGTTGCTGCTGATTGTGTTTGGCCATGTACAATACACGAGAAGGAGATGAGAAAATAATGACCAGTTTGCAGTAGTAACATAGGGCATAGAGAGTTCACAAAAGTAGAGTCTCATAGGTTTGGAACAGGTACTGCTTTGTAGCTACAAAGTAAATAAAATAAAATAAAATAAAATAAAATAAAATAAAGTAAGATAAGATAAAAGTGACAAAATATTTAAAACACATTAAAGCAACATTGAGAATGTTTTTGAATAGTGACTATTATTCCCATTTGAAAATGGAATATTTCAAAATAATAAAAAATAGTGAAAACAGTTTGAGCATTAAAGGCTATTTGAAACTCAGCCCTACTACACACATCAAATTACTGTTATAAGCACAATACTGGCACCTTAGTTTTTTTTTTCTCTTTGGCGGTTTAAAGCTTGTAATGTTTTAAGTGATATCTACTGGATCCATTCAAAATGGCTCAGGCAAAAGAGACCAAAGCTCTAGTTTCCCACTGTATTGATTTCCTCTTGCTTCTATAACAAATTACTACAAACTTAGTGGTTTAAAGCAACACAAACTTGGGGGCTAAACCTTATTAGCAGGTAATTAAAACTTTACTGACAGAACTATGTTCCTTCTGGACGCTCCATGTGAGACTCTATATGTTGCCCTCTGCAGCTTCCCAAATTCTGTGGCTTACAGTCGGTCCCCTTCTATCTTCAAACCAACAATAGTTAGTGGATACTCTTAGTTTACGTGGCTCTGACCTCTCCTTGCATCCTCCCATCCCATTCTCTGACTGTGCCTCTCCTACCTCCCTCTTTCAGATATAAGGAGGCATGTGATTACATTGGGTCAATCTGGATAATGCAGGATAACATTTCTATCACAAAACCTTTAAGAAATGACATCTGAAAACTCCCTTTTGTTATCTAAGGTAACATAATCACAGATTCTGGGAATTAGGATGTGGATCTCTTTGGGGGAGTTATTATTCTGCCTATCACAGTTTGCTCTCTGGCCTCCAGAGATTTTTGCTCATCTCGCATGCAAAATGCATTCACCTATTCCAACATCTTCAAAAGTGTCAGCCTATTCACAGAATCAACTGAAAGCCCAACATGTCTCATCTAAATCTAATCAGCTCAAAGTACCAAATCTCATCATCTAAATCACGTAACTCAGGTGTGGGTGAGACACTGAGTTTAATTTATCCACAAGACAAATTCCTCCCCATCTTTAGATTTGTGAAACTAGAAAACAAGTTATGTGCTCCCAGAATGCAATGGTAAGACAGGTCTAAGACACCAGTTATAGACATTCTCTTCAAAAAGGGAGATAATGGAAGTTGGGGAGGTGAGGGGAGGAATCACAGCCCCAGAAACTCCAAACTCCCACCAAGCAAACCTGACTGGGTTTCAAGGCTTGAGAATAACCCTGTGTGGTTAGTGGCCCTGCCTTCATAGTCATCCTCCCTCCTACTTCATGAAGGGCAGCACAGTAACTGAGTAATTTCACCAGTCTGTCTCCTCTCCTTCGGGGAGCCCAACACACTTTTTTCCCCCATTACATTTTCTTTTTGTCTCTTTCAGCCAAAGCTAGCAGTGTTTCTGATGGTTTCAAATTCTTAAGAACTTTGTGGGTATCTTGTTCAGGTTGTGGACATTAACCCCTTTGGATAACAAATTTCTTCACAGTGCTTTCGTAATCCTATCTCTATTCCTGGCTCCTGCTTGAGATGACTGGGCGCATCCATGAGTCATGCACATAATCGTGCTAAAGAACCCTCTATGTGACTGAATACTCCAACCTTTTGATTCTTTCAAGATACTAACAAAAGGTTATCTAGCTGCACACTTGGCTTCCTCTATGAGATATCCTGACAATGAGTCTCCTAATTTTAACACCTTTTTTGGTCTGAATAGATGGGCAATTTGCCAGATCATCAAGCCCTGGTTTCCTTTCCTCAACTGATCTCTTTCCTTCCAAATTTTACTATAGTCAGCAAGAAGGACCAAGCTGTACCTTCAACACTTTGATTCCAGATCTCCTTAACTAAGCATACAAGTGTATCATTTACAAGTTTTGCTTTCCATGTAACTACAGAGCACAATTTGGCCTAGCATTCTGCCACTATGTAACACTAAATAACAAGGATCTCTTTCCCTCCAGTTTTCAACAAGATCTTCCTCATTGCCATGTGAGCTTTTCCCAGCAGCACCTTTTAACATTCCTATTTCTACCAACTGTCTTTGGTGGCCGTTTAAGTATTGTGTAAAGTGATGCATATTTTCTTTGCCATATTTCACTTCCTTCTGAGTCCTAACAAGCAGATTCATTAAACAGACAATTCTGCTACCAGTCTGTTCAGGGCACTCTAAGCTTCTCCTACTACACTTCTCAAAATTCTTCTGGCCCCTGCCCATTGTCCAAATCCAAAGCCATGTTTACGCTTTAGGTATTTGTTGCAGCACCCCTCTTTTGGCACCAAAATTGTTATTCATTTCCTATTACTACTGTTAGAAATTACAAGTTACAAATAGCTTAAAACAACAGATACCTTGTCTTCCAACAAAGTTATCTACCAGTTAGATAGCCAGAATGGGTTTTACTGGGTGAATAGCAAAGTGTCTGCAGGACTGTATCCCTTTCTGAAGCTTCAAGGATAGAATCTATGTTTTGCCTATTTTAAAATTTAGAGTCTGCCCATAGTTTGTCTATCCACTTCCATCTCCAAAAGCAGCAATGGCCAGCTGAGTCTTCAGATTACTCTTTCCTATTATCACATCTCCTTCTCTGACTCAGCTTCTCCTGCCATCCTCCTGACCCTTGTGATTACATTGGGCCTGCCTACATAATACAGGATAATCCATCTCAAGGCCTTTAATCACATCTGCAAAATCCCTTTTTGTCCTATAAAGTAACTTGCACAAATTCTGGGAATTAGGACATGAACATCTTTGGAAGGGTTATTACTCCAGCTGCCGTACTCACCAAAATTAATAGGCCCAGTTGACTTAAGGTTAAATGAAGGGATAAAGAGTCAAATGGATATAAAGTGATAAAATATGACAAGTCTAAGAAGTAGGTCTACAGGGGCGCCCAGGTGGCTCAGTCGGTTAAGCGGCCAACTTCGGCTCAGGTCATGATCTCACGGTTCGTGGGTTCGAGCCCGACATCGGGCTCTGTGCTGACGGCCATCTCAGAACCTGGAGCCTGTTTCCAATTCTGTGTCTCCTTCTCTCTCTGACCCTCCCCTGCTCTCTCCTCTCTCTCTCTCTCTCTCTCCTCTCTCTCTCAGCAATAAATAAAACATTTAAAAAATTTTTAAAAAAAGAAGTAGGTCTACAAAAGAATTCTAATTGGGGTTGTTGGCCTATGGTGTGCTTAGAGTCGCATTCTTAAAATCACTGTTCATATCTGGCAAATCAAAAAGGAAAAAACACTCAAAGGGCAGAGCTAGGCCATAATACACTGGGAGCATTTCAGTTGAGGACAATCAGGGCCTAATTATGATACATCTCTTAACCCAGTGTG